>NC_077222.1:84037621-84334522 GCF_024763615.1 Phlebotomus papatasi
GGGAATTTGATGAAATGAAGCTTAATCCTTATTTTGATTTATTATTAATAATTCACAATCACAGACATAGGATAGGGGAGACTGGGGCAAAAAGTCGCAAATTGAAAATTTGAAAATTCAATATCTTCCAAGGTAAAAGAGATAGCGGCTTAAAATTTTTTCCATAGATGGTCTCCATAGACATTCTTCAAAGTCGTAAGTTTCTTAGAATTCGAACAAGGATTTCAGAAAATAAAAAAATATTGAAATTTTTAGTCCTATTTTTAAAATGTTTTCTTTACAGCACAGATATCAATTTTGACCTACTTATTTTCCAAAATTTATGCACTGGTAAATATTACCTAAATAATTTCGACTCTTTGAATACGAAACCACTATCTATTTTAGAATTTTACAAAGATTTTTTTCTCCAGAAATCCTTTTATTAAAAATGACCACTTGGGGTAAAAAGTAACAAAAGGTATGGAGCAAAAAATGTCTCGCCGCTTGTTGTTTGCATTGGTCAAACGATTTGCAGTCTTTTGTGTGTTTTTTTCTAAAATAGCTTGAAAATCACTTATCTCGTTCAGATAGAGAAAATTGTGTTTTGAAAAGGTGTAGAGGAATAAATTTTCTATAAAAATATGTCACCTAGCTATTTTTTAAATTTACGAAAGCCCGTAAAAAATCAAATCAAAATATGTAATATCCCATACCTGGTACTATTTGCCCCAGCATTTTTGAGAATAGTCACAAAATTAACTTTTAGAAAACAGCTCGATAAATGCATTTACTTACACAGTAGAGGAAAATGACTTTCACAAAGTTGTAGAGCAGTAAATTTCCTATATAAGAGTGCACTAATTAGAAATTTCTGGAGCGCTAGGGTAGCTTGTAAAAAAATAAAATATCCGTTTTATGACTTTTTTCCCCAGTCTCCCCTAATATTTCTCTCTTACAATATTGTGATTAATGAAAAAAAAAGAAAAATGAACAAAAAAGAAATAAAAGTATAGAGACATAAATATAATTCAAAGTTGAAGTACGATATTAACCCTCTATCACATTTACTCTGATTATAAAGTTTCTATTTATTTAAAATTGCTTTAGTTCATTAAGTTATAAACTTACTGACATTTCCTCTGTAAGTAAATATAAATAAACGGAGTAAATGTAAATTTTAATGCATAGTAAAAGCGTGTGAGGGTTAAAGAACTTCTAGGATTCAGCTTAGAAAGAAATCACTTAATCCGAATAATTTTTTGAAGAAAAAATGCATGAAAAGTTCAGGTTTTTCAGGCTCATGGATTTTTTCTTTCAAAGCAAATGAACAGATTATTAGAACGCTCAAATTGAAATGAGATGAAGAATACTAAATATACTAACTTTAGTCATAGCAGCCAGTCTATAGAACTTTTTATTTAAGCGACTTCTTCAACAAGTCCAAAAAGTATCCTTTAATAACATTGTAGGCCCTTGATATGTTTAGAAGAGTTGTAGAGAGGATTAAATTATCTGTCTTTAAAGCTCAAAATGATTAAAATAGATAATTAGGACCGTAGATAAAGGAAGAGCACCGTGGATCGGAATTTTAAGACAGTCTAAATATTCAATTAAAAATATCAGCCTTATAAGAATACTTAGTAGCTACTTTTGTATATTCTAATTAAGTATTAATTTATCCATTTAACTATATCAATGTATTTGAATTTTTACTATTACAAAACAAAATAATAATAAAAATAGGTATAATTGCAAATATGCACTCTCTACCTCGAATCGCCATGAATTGAATCAAGTTATATTACGAATAATCGGCTTTATAAAAATTAATTGTGAACTAAATGCAGTCCTTTTTATAGTTATAGTTATATGGTAAGTGGGTGACAAAGGGTCCCAGGCTTTGCGAAATGCTCGAACTCGTGACTTGGACGGTGTGGATAGCATACCTAAAAAGTACTTTCGCATCATTTACCGTTTCTCTGTTCTGAACATATTTAAACCGATTCATAAAGCAGTCAAAAGATTACACAATAATTACACAATTACAAATTAATATCGGAGAAAAATTATTTATCGGTTTATTACAGGTTCATTACCGGTTCGCAACCGATTTGAACCGATTTATAAATAACTCAAAATATTTCCCTAAATACACCTCAGAAGTAATTTAGTCGAATTTCATAAAAAAAAAATAGTTATCGGTTATGAACAGGCTCATAACCGATTGGAACCGGTTCAGTTTTATAGGAAATTCCAAGGCATTTCCAACGAGCTCGAACATGACCCCATTCGCCTAATAAATAATGCTCTCTCTAGAGCCTTTTTAACCTTTGACCCTGAAAAACCATTATTAGGAATGATTCTACGGTATTTTCGCACATGGTCAAATGTCCACTTGGATAATCTCTAAAACATATCAAAAAATGAAAAAATATGGTTTTGGAGGGAAAGGGGAGGGGTGATAACTTTTACGGTCCTAAGAATGATTTCAATCGCTGGTGACCTTTTCCTATAAATGTTTCAATTTTAGGAACCATCAAAAAATTTAAAATTTATATTCAGATGTTCCCTGGATGAAGAGACTTCAGATTTGAGATTCTTAAAGGATCCTACTTACTTAAAGGACATAATCAAGGAGATAATGAACCCACCAAACACTCTTCGTCCCAATAAAAGATGGGCTTTTATGAAAAGGACTTAAAGAAGAAGGTCTAACCTGTCCAGAATATCGAGGATTTAAAAAAAACTGGAATAAAATGATCAAGGACAGCGGTGATGATCTTATGAAGGTCTTGATGAGAGGAATCACTGCGAAATTTTGATAGCAAAAAATTTGGATAAAAAGATCAGTGTCTAAGTAATCTACAATGTAGTAAAGTTTCAAAAAATATTTTTTTTTATTTTTAAATATTATGTAATTTTTGATTTTGTAACATTTCCCTTGGGAACAATCTTATCGTGGACACGCTTTATGATGCAAATGTCCGAGGTTCGAATCCCCTTTAGGTTACTATGAATTTTTCTGGAGATAAGGAACTTAGAATTCACACCTCACAGCCATTGAAATAAGGGATATCCAGGTTTAATGTCATTCCCATAGATATCAAGGTAGCAGTTAATCGAGCAATTTGAGTTTTATTTACACGTTTAAGCAATACAAAGGCTAATGTTAAATGATAAATTTCAATGGATTAACAAGCCTACCTATGATATTATTTCAACAAAATTCTTCTCATTTGCGACAGGTGATTTTAGTAGCATCTTCGGTAACGCCCTGTACGATTGGCTCTCTCGCAACATTTTCACATCGCAATTGTTGGGTCTCTCAAACGCTGCCAGTTCAGTTGGTTTCTTTCAGTGAATCGCTGTGGAAGTGTGTGAAAAGTTGAGCGGCGCAATTGTGAGATTCAGTGGTGTCTCAGGAAAATTGTTGCTTTTCCCACTCAATCGCATTCATATCGAACCATTCCTCTCGCGTAAGACCAAAAAAATAAAATTAAAACATAAGGCAGTGCCTCTTTTAACCTTTCGCGTGGTGTCCATTTGAACTTTTGTGGTCAATTTTTGGAACTATGCATACCTCTACGCACTTTTCCCATATTTGGATGGGAAGAGGCTGGAAAACACGCCTAGTTTTCAATTTCTCACACGCATACGGACACAGAGAAAAATCTATTTGAGTGCCAGAAGGGGAAATTGAAGGCACATGCACAGAGAAAATTATTGATTTTCCACCCTCCTTGTGTGCTAAAGAAAGGACTTTTCTCTATAGATTTTTCTTTCCGGTCTATCCACTGTTTCCTTCTTTTATTCCCCAAAACATTCTCTTGTTTTGACTCTAACCATATACTGTTGGTTGCAAAATGCCGTGACAATGTGAATTAAGCTGACTATACTGCGATCGTGAGTGGGGTTATTTAAATTTTCACCGCGGTCCTCTATACTGGTGTATCTATTTTTGTGTTAAAATGGGGTTCCCCTCTGGCTCCCCAGGCGCCTCTTGAACATAAAAAATAGCCCACGAGAGGAAACACTGGGAGCAATGGCAAGAGGAAAAAAAATCAAAAACTTATTCATCATCTTTTCTAAGTGAACAATTCAGATTTCATTCAATTGCTGGGCTCAATTTAATCGAGGGAGAATAGCAAAGTATTCCAATTCTTAAATTCACGACTTGTTCCGGTGTGCATTAACGGTGTACATTGCACAGTTGAATAATAATAGCAAAAACACTCAACCAGACAGAATAATTTTAAGTTGGAGAAAAATGTATGCAATGGTTTCAGACTTTGAGAAATGCTTACATAGTGGTTAATAAGTTGAAGATTAAGACTTGCAATTCTTCCAAATGCTGCATTGTTTGACAATATTGCGATTATACGGCTCATGCGGCTGCGTGGCTGTGATTGTTTGCTTATCTCAGGATTCTTGCAATTGCAATTCGGCTCGAAGGACCAAAAAGTCATTCAATGACAATTTCTAAATGCACTAAATTGAAAATAACTTTAAAAAATACGAGATAAATTTGCAAAGAAACAAAACAAACTAAAGGTAGATTCACTTTGACAGTAAGCAAAAGAGGTGTCCCTCTTGCAATGTGAAGTTAGTTACGATTGTCAGTAATACTGCTGCAGTAAATTCAAAGTAAATTTCGAAAAATCCGTTGAATTTGATTAGAAAGAAAACAATTATAATATTCATATTATGAATAATGTAACAATCAAGATGAATAATAGTTAATGTCTTGTGAGCCTAAATGTGCGAGCAATAGAAAAGAAACATCAAGAACCATCGCTATAACAGAACATTTTCAACCAATTTTCTTCTATACACTCATTCGTGTTCTTTTTTTCTTCAATTTAACACACGAATTTTTCACTCTGATGTTCCGCGCATCAGCGAAGTTACTACTCAGTAGTACACTGCAATTAGTTCGAATTACTGGAATTAATTGTATTAAATAATAAATTGACCTAAATAGGTGCTGCATAAAGTGCTCATTGGGTGCAAATTGCTACTATTTTTAGCAAATAGCATAGTGTTTTGTTGTGCCCTAAAAATGCTAAACATTGATTGGTGCGGAAGAAACAATAAATTTCATATTATCGATTTAATACTTCAATTTGTCGCATTCTTCAGTTGCGTTTGCGAAAATGCCCCAAAAAGCCCCATTGGATTAGAGGCAGTGGAAAGAAAGACTAAAGACCTGTTGTCCATTCTGACCATTCTGCCACACCGTATGGTTTCAATTTAATACCCGAGTGATTTTGCAATTTCTTTTGCATGACCCAGAAGAATAGTTCTTTTCTCTTGCTCTCATGTCCAATACACGCATACAAATATTTACCCCCATTTATTCTCAATTCCATCATTATTTATATGAAATATTCACGCCAAAGAGATTCCCCTTTATTTGGTATGATCAGAATTTATGGGTTGAAGAATAAAAAAAAATGTACATAGTACAAGGGTGAATAAATTATTAGTCAAAGTATACTCATAATCTGGAGAATTTCATTCATAAACACGACAAATATTTCACAAATCCATCGCGAAAGCGCAGAAAGTGAGAGTTAGTCCAAATGAAGAGAAAATAACAAATGAATGATGGTCCAGTGTTAGGCTTCCTCTGACTGAGTCATGCTTCCCACTATATTGAAGAAGATAGACCGACTTAAGAGATGAAATCACTCTGATGCGCTTAGGAGGGGTATAATTCAATTATTTAATAATCCCACAAAAGTTTGTTGTACTGTCTTCGCATTGCAAATCAGAGTTGGAAATATTCCCCATAATCTAGATTTCTCGATTTAGAGTAATTTATCTAAAATTATATTATTGATTCATAAGAATGTGTCGGTTTCGGCGAACCCCCTTCCCATAAGTCGACCTTGGAACCATTAACATGCCCCATATTTTTCTCCCACACCTTCTCTACCCCTCTAAAACCATGTTTATTTTCATTTTTGGATATGTTCTTGAGATTACTCAGGCGACATTTCGTCCTTATACGAAAAGACCTTAACATAATAACGGTTTTACAAGGTCAAAGGTTAAAAGAGTTCTATAGAGCGTATTTCCCAACCGAATTTTATTACGCTTGTTCTCATTCGAAAGGTCTTGGAATCCCTGACAAGCCTGAACCAATTTTAATCCGAACCGGTTCATAAAATCAATAGGGGAAAGTGCCCATGCTTTGAACGGTCCCAAGCTTTATAATGACTAAATTTTTCCTATGTTTCCGAATAAATGCGACTCTGCAATATATTTTAAAAACAAGATACTTTCCCCTAGTTTTTAAAATATGGATGAGATGTGTCACATTTATTGAAAAACATACGAAAAATTTAGTAATTGTAAAACGTGGTGGGACCGTGTAAAGCATGGCCATTTTTACCTAACTAATTTTTATCCGAAATTCAATTGTATTACTCCTAAAGTATATTTTGGACAATATTTTGTGTGATTTATAAATCTGCCCAAATCGGTTGTGATGAGGTAATGAACCAGTTATGAACCAATAAGTAATTTTTGTCTGAAAATCAATTGTATTCCTCTTAGAACTATTTCGCAGAATCTTTTGAGTAATTTATGAATTGGTTCACACTGTGTAAGAACCGGTAACCGGCAAATGACGCGAAAGTATCTTTTAGGCATAGCATGTGTAAGTCACGAAATCGAGGACTTCGGAAAGCCTGGGACGCTTTACCACCCCTTTTTCCGTTTACCTTGCGCGAATCTCTTACTTTATATTATTAAATCGTATCGAGATATATTTATTACAATTCAATCAGGTTGTCGTATATACCTTGTTGGAAGAATTTGCTGATAGTAGATCGCCCAGGAGCGCCTTCTCTGCAATGTGGATGCTTCTTCCATGCTCCGAGAGTGTTTTGGGCAGAGGCGGTGCATTTTATTGTGTTTTATCACAGTGAAAATGTTTTTTTTTTACATTCGGTTGCTTGCACCGGACAGGACTCGAACTCTCAACTTTGGGAGTCGAGTAAGAGATCTCATTCGCCCGAGACCCAACGGTCTTGCCTATTGCACCACTGAGATCCCCAAAAAAAATTTTATGTTCGATAAGGATCATAAACAAGTCTATCTACGGTAAAAATTTGAAGCCTCAGTCTCTTTTACTTTGGAAAATAATATATTATGAAATTTTCGATTTGACAAATATTTGCTATAGTCTCTTCTAATAAAAGAATTAAAAAGAGTGAAATTAAAAAGCAAATTTTGGCATAGGGAAAATAAAGAGTTTTTCACTTTATTTGTAATCAGCTGATTACACCCGTGCTTTCTGGGAGGCAAAGGGAAATTTTATGTGTCTTGGAAAATTATTCAAAACATTTTCCACCATATAATTTCATTCCTTTCAGGATTTTGAACATTCGGGATTTTGGCTTTCGGGATTTTAGCCTTTTCGGGATTTTGGCGTTCGGGATTTTGGCGTTCGGGATTTTGGCTTTCGGGATTTTGGCTGCCAACGGTATTCATCTTATATGTTAATTATTTAAATAACATACATTTTTTAAAGATTTATATATTTATAGACCGAAATTTAATATTTTACTTCTTATTTTTAATTTTTTACTGTTTATTTGTTTTTTTTGTCGTTTATTAGGTTGCGGTTTATTATGGCTGGGACTTTTTTGTTTTTCTTGTACAAAATCACTTTAATTTTTCAGAAGTAAAACCATTAAAATGCATTAAGTAATTCTCACACTGATGGTGTATTGACTATTTCCAAGAATACAATATTCGAACATTTTAATTCTACATTTCTAAACACATTCAAAAGAAGTTTACTTTTGAATTAAATTCTATAATATCTCAGCTATTTGTTTGGTTTTATTCTTAATATTAAAATAGTAAAAGATCATGGAATCTTCTATGTACTACCTAATTTCAATAGGGGAAAGCGCTCTATGGCCGGGCGACTTAAGCTTCGGACATTTCATTTTCTCTCTATGTTCTTAGTGGATTTTCCCCTTTCATTTTCATTTTTTCCTCCTCTTGAGAACTGAATGACTTCACTTTTGCAGATAACAAATTCACTGAGAATTGATAATAAAGAAATCTTCAGGAATTCATTGACCTGACAATTTTTCCTCTGCGAGAGGGCCCTCTTTTCTTCCGCAAATGGCGCTAACAACCTTCCTAAATTTTTAATTCTTAGGCTTTAAATCAAAAAGTTTAAGCGAATTTAATAAAAGTTGACAATTTGCGTATAAATATTTAAACAAAAATTCTTGATTTTAAATTGTAAAGCTTGATTTTTTGTAATAATTTTGACTAAATAACAGGAAAATAAGCTTTTTCTAAGCATTTTTATAAGCATTAAAAATTATATAAAGTTAGTTTTTGAGTAGCTCAACCAATTTCTTTATCAGTCTCTTCATCTTGAATATCTCTGATCTAGATAAATATACATTGATCAACTCTACATGCAATGCAGATGAAGCAACTTTGGAAAAAGTCGAATTTCATTTTTCTCAGTTAAATAAAATGTTCCCCAGACGTCGCAAGAGTAAAAAAGAATATTATTTAAATTGAGGGAAATGATTATATTAAGAGGATCGTCAAGGAAAAAAAAGCTCCAGATTCAAGCTCCCGCGGAGCTACTCAAAGCATTCGTGATGTCCTCTGGTGGTGAAAAGAGTCATCACCCGCCATCAGCTGTCTCGTTTTTTCTACCGTTTTTTGTTCACGCTCATCGTCTGTCTACCCTTCTCCGAAGCGCTCCCCAGAGCACACAAAAAACTCATTGAAAAGGTTGAAAAACCCAAAGGCAGATTTTTAGCCTTGCGATGCATTATGAGATTTTGTGAAGGAAAGAAAAAATGAGACATGCATGTTTTACGTATATCTTTGTCTCTAAAAATTGATTAAAAAAAATTAAATTTTCAAGTGACAAAATTTCTTTTTTTATTTTCTTCATAGTCCAAAATTTCTATTTCTTCAAAGGACACGTGCATATGAATCATTTGAAAGATAGGGGGAGGATTATTTTTTGGCCTTTTTTGGTAGGGGAAAGTACTCTCCTTTCGAATGTTCATGCCTTCGAATAATGTGAATTTTCTTTTTCTTTTCGTAAGAGACTTATGCCCAACGCACAATAACTTTTGTTTGTAAATATGTTTTCGAAATTTCCTATGAGAGAAAACGAGATAACTAGATTTCTGTTTCATTCATTCTCATTGAAATGTCAAAAACATGTTTACAAAACAAAAGTTATTGTGCGTTGGGCATTACACATTTCTATTAAATATTATTTAGCTTATCATCAATATTTATGATTATGTGATAATTATTTATAAGTCTCTTAGGAAAAATAAAAGAAAAATCACGCTATTCGAAGGCATGAACGTTCGAAAGGAGAGTTCTTTCCCCTATCCCTTACGATTCGAAATTTAAAAACTTTATAATATTGGCAGGTCAAACTAATAAATAATTAACATGACCTTTATTTTTCCTTCATTCTTTCCAAAAACCGTGTTCTTCTTGGGAATCTTTAAAAACGCATCCTGCGATTTTTTTTTATTTTTAAATATGTTTTAGAGGCCGACTCGGTGATAATTTCATATAAGAAAATACTGTTAATTAAAGATTTTTCAAGGTCAAAGGTTAAAAATGCTCTAGAGAGCGTATTTTTATAAACCGAATAGGGTGACATTTGAGTTCCAAAGGTCATGCAATTTCTTACAATTCTGAAAAGGGTATAATTGATTATGAATCCATATAATAAACCAGTTATGAAACTATAACTAATTTTTATCTGAAGTCCAATTGTAGTATTGTTAGCAAATTGTACAATCACAGTAAAAACTTTTGGACACTGACCAAAATATTGGTAAAAATTTTCTTTAGAACAATTTGTTACAGGACAAATATGTACCTAGAAAAGGTATTTATTTGTTCCAATATTTTTCCTCACGGTTTTGTTAAGAATAGTGACAATTGGGTAAGTTTTCTTTTAGAACCGTTTCGATACCGTGGAATACCTACAAATTTCAGTAGATTTCGTTTTATACAAATTTGATCTGTGAGTTGGAATAGAATTTTGTTGCGCTCTACTGTTTTGTTCCCACTGTCAGGAACAAATTTGTAGATTTTTTTTTCATAAAAATACTATCCCTACATTTGTAACATATTCTTTTCAAAAATTTTCGGTGTCCGTGGACGATTTAATTTTTGGAACAAAGATCGTTAATAATATGGGGAATCCTTTTGTCTCTCTTAAGAAGTACAAATTTGTTGCTAAAAGTCGGAACCAAATATAGACATTTAGTTCCAATTATCGGGAACAAATTAATGCAATTTAAAAGATCTCGTCCGTTTCGTCTAACAGTTAAGGTCTGTACTTCAGTCGAAATGGATTTCGATGGCGAAAGTTCATAAGGAACATCAAATAAAATTCAGCTTAACAGTGTTTTATACAGACTTGTGCATTACAAAATCACATGCGAGTGCTGGTAGCAGGAGGGGAAGAAATCTCGGGAATCTCGAATTGAAAAAAGTGAAACCGTAAATATTATAGCTTGAAAAATGCCACAAATTTAACGTCTTCCTCGCTGCGATGGTGACTTTCGGAACAAATTAGTTACTAATATTGAGTATCTTTTCGTTACTCCTGGAGGGTACAAATTTGTTCCGAAAATTTTCAGTGTCTATGGATGAGCCACGTTGCGGAAAAAATTCGTTTTCATATTAGGTATCTTATTGAGTCTCGTAGAAAGCACAAATTTTTTCCAAAAACTTGTGTGTCCGTGGACGAGCTAATTTTTGGAACATTATTTTATTATTTATTTATTTTGATGTACCGGTTTTTCTTCGCCATTTTGTACATTTTTCATTTTACAAGTTTTTATACAGATTACATTGTGTATGAGAAATATGTCCATTCAGATGCTTCAGTCGTTTGCACCGGGCGGGACTCGAACTCACAACTGTGACAGTCGAGCCGGGGATCACACCGCCCAAGAGCCGACCGCTCTTACCAATTGCACCACGGAACCCCTATTTTTGGATCATCTATAGTCATTCGAGGAGAGATGAAACACCTTTTTCATATTCAATATTGCGGATGCGTTTTGAATGCGAGACAAAGACGAATCTCACTGGTTTATCATTTGAAGACTCTAAATTTAAAATACCAATATTAGAAAAGCTTAGACGAAAATAGTCACTTCGAAAAATAGTATTTAAAAAAAGTTGCATTTTGAGGCACTCAAAAAAAGTGCGCGTGAGATGGAACACCCCTAATTTTAGCAAAATGTTTCTAGTTTATTTTATTAATTTAGAATAGTGATTTTAGACATGAACACTATTTCATTGAATTTATTGGGGTTTATTATATTTTTTCAGTATAAATGATTTATTTTGTGGAATATGTGGCTCATATACTTCGATGGCAATTTCGTTGAGTGTATCAAATCAATCTTACCATAAATTTTTGGAAAATAATATCTAAGATTTACTTAAAAAGATTTTAAAGAACATTGATCAAAATTCACACCGGAAGTGTTGCCAAAACTATTAAGTTCCATCTCTCCTCAACCCCCAAATACACGTATTCTTATGGCGAAATAAATATTTTTGGCCATTTTTCAGACATCCAAAAAAATTCAATTTTAATTTTTTCGTACAATTTTAAAGGTAGAAAGCTGTAACTTGGGGGTTTCCAATAGAATGTTGAAGGGCACAAATAGACCAAATGAGGTGGAGATTGTGAATAAGGTGTAGGCAGGAGGCGAAGTGGTCCATCTCTCTCACTGTTCCATCGCTCCTCGAATGATTATATGTGTCAATTTTTTTCCGGGGAAGAAACTTCCCGAAATCGTCAAACTCGTGAACACTATACTTTTAGGTGCGATTCTTTCATAATCGCACCTACTAATAAAGAGTATATATTTGGAGCAAACCCTGATGCCGCAAATGAGCAACCGAATTTTTAGAAATCGGCGGTTCCTGAGATATTTTGAAAAATGTGTAAAAACTCAGTTTTTTCTGAATTATCTCGAAATACTATTATGCTTTTTCGCTCCTTTTATGTTTATTTTGTAACTTCGCGGATCGCGGTGTGTTCGTGGATTTTAGTGGGCCGCGGAATTTTTCGTGTATTTTCGTGGATCGCGGTGTTTCTCCCGGATTTTCTCGGATCGCGGAATCGTTCACGAATTTTCGCGAACCGCGAAATTTCTCGCGGATCGCGGAATCTTTTGCGGACCGAAGAATTTCTCACGGATTTACGCAGCCGGCAGAATTTATTGTGGATTTTCCCGGGCTGTGGATTTTTTCGCGGATTGCGGAATAGTTTCTGAGCCATTTTGGCATTAAAGTTTTACATGTATTTTTGTGCATTTCTGACAATCGAATTTGCACTCTTCAATTTTCAACGACCTCGAGTTGCACGCATTTTGAGGTTTCCTGTAATGAATTTGCAATGAAAGAATCACACATAGCATAAGCCCATTTAGGCTTATCACTGACTTTTTTCTTCTCCGAGAAAAATTATATCCGCATATTTTGTAGTCACCGATATTAGCTGGTTTTGTGAAATGCCCATGACGATTGACGATTCATAATTTTTACGATTTTCTACAATTTTTTGAAAGAACGAAACTGATCGTGAAAATCATAAAAATTGGCTCAGCTGTAATTCATAAGATTTCTCACACAGTGGATGAGTTTTGTTGTTTTGCATTTTTTTTCTCCTCCGCCTGATCGAAAAAAACTGCAGGCGTGCTGAAGGTCAGAGAGAAAAGGAAAGACATGGTGAAAAATGCGACCAAAAATCCACGCGTTATCTTGTGGCGAATTGCTGAACAGTTTTGAGTAGAATTTCTCGGAAGCTCGGAAAGCTATCAAAAGCTCATGAAAATTTCCAATTTGCAGCATGTTGTTTAAAATTTAATTGCAAAAAAACTGTTAGGAGTTTTTCCAATTCTAATGTACCATTTGAAAGCTAATGAAATGTAGATTGGTACAAAAATAATTATTTATTCGGAAAAAATGATATTCTCGGTACAAAGATGCAATGAAAACTGTCATTTTTTGGACAATTTTCAATTGAAAAATACTTGGAAAATTTGTATGAAAAGTGAAAGAAGTGAAACAGGCATTTTATAGAGCATGTCTTTACGAACAAAATTAAAAAAAAATATACCTCTCTATCTTTCATATTCTAGGAGATAATGCAGCCTCTTTGTGGCATGTTTTAGGAGTATACGAATGTTTGGAAAATTATATTACGAAAGGAAAACCGTTTTTCAAGAAATTAAAACATAGAATTAAAAGATAATATAAAAAACTACCCTCAGTTAAATTTTCAAGGAAATATCTCAAAAATTGTAAGACTTGATACACTTTTAATTTTGGGTTTTTGTATGGAGCCGCCATTTTCTGGCTTTTCGATCCTCTTAAGCGAAGATGTGTTAATTGTTATATGAAACACCTGCTTGGCGTTACAATGTCTCAGAAAAAAAGACAATGTTTTGCCCCTTTTTGTTGCAAAATATTGCATAGAAGAAATACAATATATTTATACGATATTGCACTTGAATTCAATAGTACGTTTAAGTACAAAGTATGTGGGGAATTTAAACAACTTTTTTATATAATTGAATATTTATGGGTAGAAGCAACATTCTCCATTTTCACATGAGTTACAGTCATTGAACTTGAACTAAGTATAGTTTTTTTTTTATATTTCTCTATTTCATGTATTCTAGGTGAGGTGGATGAAAGAAATCGTGCGAAGAAACTGTTTCGAGTGATTTTTTTATAAATATAGTACTGCATTCAATTGTAAAAGAGAGACAAAATATTGTGTTTATTGAGTGTATTTTAAATTTTCCACACAAATATTGCTCAAGTGTTTTTGGTGTTGCTTTGAAGTCAGCTTAGGAGTGTCTTCGAGGGATTTTAAATGGCTGCACCTGTGAAGAAAGTCCCAATTCACCTTCAGGTAAATAATACTTCTGACCTAGAAAATTTGTTGTGACACAGTGTTTGAATTTTCCAAGTCAGGGTCCTCCACCCTTTAAGCATGACCCATTTGACTGCAGTGTTAATTGACGATAATTTCAATGGCAAATTTACGATTTTTTTTTCTTATCTGTGGACTCCTCTCATGACTGACTGATAACACTCAAGTGAAACTCATTTTATGGTTTATGCTTTATACCTTTTTTTCTATTTCATTTTCCAAACCTTACATAAAGTTGAAACTTAGTGTTTGTGTTTGGAGGCACAAAATAATAAGGCTAATTGGCCAAGAGAGTCTCCACATGGTTGAAAAAGATGGTTAAGGTCTAGAGATTTTACACCTGGCAGAATAGAGATAAAAAGTTAGCAAAGAACTTTCAATTAATTAATTCACACTCATTATGTGGCAATTAAAAAAGCAAAAAAAAAAAGAAAATATATCTGCTCAAGAGAGTGCCACGAATTTTACCTAATATTTCCGGCACTATGTCTCTGCTGAAGAGATCATTGACCGAATTTTCCATCTACATCTACCATGGAAAAAATACATATCATTTCGTAATAACACATTCATGATGAAAAATGTAAAAAATCTCAACAAATTTTCCTCAGGCAAAATGCCGCATTGTGTAATAGTACATTTTACTCGCACTTTTTTGCTCTCGTGGGAGATTTCTTTAGTAGATATGAATTGACTTGGTCAAAATAAAACACACAAATAAAATGTCATAAGCCACAATCGAATCTTATCGCAATGAAACACGCAAAGAAAATCAATAAATTGTTGTACTTGTTAGTAAAGTGCCACGAATCCGATATACTCTCTTTAATTTTCTAAGAATGTCGTTCTGGGTAGAACTATTCAATGAATTCAATCTATTTAGGGGGAAGTGGGGCACCTTTGAAAGTGGGGTACCTTTGAAATTGGGATTTTTCTCCTATGTTTAAATGGAACTGAGCCATATCATAATGTAATTTAGCTTCTCAATCTGTTTGTGCACCTAAATTATATCACGATAAGGCTCAATTTTATTTAAGAATAGGTGAAAAATCCTAATTCCAAAGGTGCCCCACATTCAAAGGTGCCCCACTTTCCCCTATTGTTTAATTTCGAACTTAATTGTTGTGAAAAACTGAGGACAAATTAACGAACAATATCACAAGACTGGCTGCTACAGTAACCCATGCTTCAAATTCTACTCCTAACAGGCTTACCAAAAATTTAGTCATCATCCCATATACCACACCATTCTGTTAAGGGGAACTGGGGTAGTAGTAAACAGGGGTAGTTGTAAACAATGTGATTTTTTTCATTAATTTTAAGACTCCAGAGGATAAAACCCATAAGCATCATGTCCATAGATGAATTGGTCAATAAAATCCTAATACTTTAAAAAATAAAAGTCATTTTTCCCGAAAATGTTGATATTTCGATTATTTCGGTCATTTGGATTTCCACCTGGAAACTTAAAACGTGTAAAATAATCGAAATGTAGCAATACCAGTTCTTTCCTATATGTTTTAGGATTATATTAATGCATTTACTAGATAAATTGAGATTCTCATTATTTTAAAAGAATTAATAATTGGTCAAAAAACAGCATTTGGGGTAGATGTAAGCAGGCAATTTTCCCATAATTGCAGATGTCGCGAGTGTAGAATGAATGGCAAAATATTTTGTCTTCTTCTTTTTCATTTGATTCCTTTGAGAGCTGCATATCATGGTGGGAAATTTTTCGTTGTGTTCAATAAGAAGTCACATGATGTCAAAATATGGGGAAGATCCATTAAAAAATGTCTTTAATTTGCATGCTTTTAGTTTTTTTGCTATTTTAATTATTCCTTGTAAAAAGTGTAGTGGTTTTTTTAAAAAATAAACAGTCTTTATATATCTCTTAAGTAATTAAAATAATTGAAAGTGATGCAAAGTTAATTTAAAGGGTGGAAAAAATGGTGTTTACATCCTCCCAGGAAAGTGTTTACTTCTACCCCAGATATTTAGTGAAAAGAGAAAAATTCACAGTGACACAAATTTTATTTTTTATGGAAAATTCAATTGTTTTCCAGCATCCGCATTACCCTCGATGAATTGCCTATACCCAAGGGTAAAACATGAGCTAAGAAATATTTTCCAAAAAAATACTGTGTGCTTGGAAAATCACCTCAAATTCGCATCTATTGAAAATGTTTACATGTGCCCCAGTCTCCCCTAAGCATTCCACAATTAGAAATAAAAATCTGAACTTATATTCATAGGGCTCCGTATGCATTTTACTTTTAGTTAGGAAAATTTCATGAAATCGAAATTCACAACCCTTTCTTTCTCAACCGTTTTGCATATCCTTGTATTCTCCTTATCCTACTCTTTTGCACACTTTTTCTTTTTTGAATGTCACAACAAATTGAATTTAAATCAATTCAATTTTGTGTACCTACGAAAATGATAGATATAGATAGGGCTAGGGATAGATGTATTGATCGCGCAATTGGACTAATTGCATTTCCTTCGTATTTGCATTTCTTGCAAAGGCAACAAATGTAGATAGCCTAGTTGCTGATGCTATCATAGATACATATGTAAAACGTTTGAGAAAGAAAGGAATGTGAATTTCGTTTTCGTGAAATTTTCTTGATCTAAAATGTTTATCAAAGGCAATAATATGAGACATAATTTTATGTGATTGAGCTCGTGAACTTGACCTCTGATCTGCATATATTTCACAATTTACAAATGCTTTTTATGCGTATGAATACGTGTAGACCAATATTAGGCATTAAAAACGATTTTATCATCGATGATCCATAAAAATGATTTAATTAGCGTACTTTTGATACTGAAATGATAAAATTATTGATTTGTTAAAAAAGATAGACACCTATTTTTTACTGCTCAAACTCCAAAAGAGAGCAGTTATATAATTCGGTAAATACGAATACGGTAAAATATATCAACTTCCGGTCTTCGGTGATCACGATAAAAAAAAACATTATCTCCAGACATTTTTTTCCTTTTTCCCCTTATCCCCCTCAATCCCCTTCAAAATCATGTTTTTTT
This sequence comes from Phlebotomus papatasi, assembly GCF_024763615.1. Lineage (NCBI taxonomy): Eukaryota > Metazoa > Arthropoda > Insecta > Diptera > Psychodidae > Phlebotomus > Phlebotomus papatasi. The sequence goes on from NC_077222.1 coordinate 84,054,651, forward strand.
TGGTTTATTTTGGCACTATAAATTTCTTTTCTTTCCGGATATGTTTTGGAGATAGCCTAGGCGAACATTTCGTCCAATCATACATATGACCGAAAGAATCGCTATTAATTTTTAACCGATTTGGTTAAATTTGGATTTTTTGGAAATGTATTGAAATTTTGAACCCAGCTATGTCAGTCTCAATTGGTAAAGAATAGGCAAAATAATCGTTATTTTTCTCGATTAACCTTTTTCTTTGTGCGTAAGCATATTACTAACGTCGAAAATGTTTTAACATGCACACTTCTTAACCAGTTTTCTAGTTTCAAGATAATTTACTGAAAAATTTCTCAAACATGCATGCTTTTGATTCTTTTTTTTTATATTTTTTTTATATTTTATGTTTCATAATACCTCAGAAAATGTAAAAAAACTTCTGTATATTTGTCTGAAAATTAAAGAAAGGCGCATGACGTTCTATCTTTAAAAAACATTTATTGAAGAAGTTTTTACTCTTCATAGACGTAAAACGGATAGGGGAAAACTTTCAGGCATCGGACACACTCTAGCTTCGAACACTTCATATATTTTCCCATTTTCCTTTAATGAATTTAACCTATCTACGGCATATTTTAATAGCTTAGTCTTAGGTCAGAATCGGTCAGATCTATTAAAGGAATATGGGAAAAATATAAAGTATTCAAATTCGAGCCAGAATATGTGCACACAGAAAAATGGAAAATTCTTAAACAGAAACAACAAGGAATTTAATTTCAAATCCCATCCAATGAATGCCAATGCCCTAATTCTAAATCCTTGAACATTTAGTTTTAGTTGCAATTTGGAACTCAGTAGACATTTTGCATTTTACAGCTAATGCTGAACTTAAGTTCCCGATCTCTTAGCTTGAAAGAGCTAGGGATTCTAGCCCATTTCTTTCGCTCAGAGCTTCTAAACTTAAACGCCTCGGGGATTCACGTCCAATTTAAGTTCCCAGGATCTTATATATTCTTAAATTTAGAGTCAAAATTTTTCTGTGTGTGCTAATCCTGAAAGCCTTCCTTTACTCATGAATTTTCTTAAACAATACCTCTTTTTGTTTATTATAATTGTAATACCATCCAAACGATCGCACACAAGTTCATCTACTTCTTATCTATATACATCCAGTTGACGCCTTTTAAAGAGCGAAGTACTTGTTCGTCCATTAGTTGAAACGATAGCTTTTTAAAACTAATGAACGATTTTTTTTCTATCGTACGTATCCGTTATAAAAACAATTTTTTTTTAAAGACAAATCCTATTTGGAAGATATACTTTAAACGAAAACACATTTTACGAACCTCAATAAAATCATTCCGCATGTTAAAAAATTATCATGATCTTTACGGTGTAAATTTTTAATGTACGTGCCGGGCCATTTTGGATTGTGAAATGCAGATTAATTAATCAGAGCACTGTATTTGATGATTTATTACTCTATACTGTTCTAAAATAAAAAATTTACAGCGACGTTTGATAAAAGTTAATCAAATAGCTTTCCACCTTATATAAAACTTTTCTTTAAATACTGCATGGAAAAACCTTTATTCGACAAACTTTAAATATCATTATTCTTTTTATATCCTTACCAGCATTAACTTCTTAAGGCAATAGTGCTTATGTATGTACGTACACTTGACTATTTTAAGCACAGTGTTTGGGCATCAAATGTATAGGGCGTGGAGAGATACTAAAGGTGAAATAAATCTTACACTTTTTATCACTGGTAGATGTGTTTTATTGACAATCACACTATTTCCCAACACAAGTGTTACAATAATTCTGTAATCTGTAAACAGCTGACACTTACTTTTATTCCATTATATTGGACTTCTATCTAATACCATCTAATACTGTAACATTAGTTTAGATATACATAGTATCGATTCTATACTAAAGTCATCATTCCACCACAGGATCCGAAGTGGAGGGATTTTCGCGGTATGATATCCATATGTAACGGAACTATCCCAGATAAACTCACATTTCTCTTTTAAAGCTCCAGTCACTTTTCTTGCGGCACAAGAGCCATAAATCATTAAAAGAAAGGGGTGGCAAAGCGCCTCAGACTTTGCGAAATGCTCAAACTCGTTACTTAGATGTTATATACCTCAAAAGTACTTTCGCATCATTTACCATTTACCGGTTTTCAACCGATTCATAAATCATTCAAAAGATTCTCCAAAATTGTTAAATGATTTTTGGATAAAAATTATTCATTGGCTAGAACCGGGTAATTACCGATAGCTTCTTAAAAATAATGAACGTTTTTTCTATCGTACGTATCCGTTATAAGAACAAAATCATTTTCTTCAAAGACAAATCCTATTTGGAAGATATACTTTAAACGAAAACACATTTTACGAACGTCAATAAAATCGTTCCGCATGTTAAAAAATTATCATGTTCTTTACGGTGTAGATTTAACCGGCCTTGAACCGATTGGAATCGGTTCAGTTTTAAAGGAAATTCCAAGACCTTTCCAACAAGCCCAAGCATGATACCACCATTCGCTTGATAAATTCGCTCTCTAGTATCTTTTTTACCTTTGATCTTGAAAAACCGTTATTAGTTATGATTCAATGGTATTTTCGTATATAGACGAAATATTCGTCTGGATAATAGATAGATAGATAAATTTATTCATCAACAATGCTTTCGAAGTAAAGTTTCGTTTAACTGAGATCCCGTGTAGTTTTCAGCGTCCACCGCCGTCTTAGCGTTGGTGACCAGCCTTCAGAGCAAAACGGTGGAAAAGCTCTTTCTCAGGTTGTATAGGGTAAATGTCCTAATTCAAAACCATTTCCAAACGCTTTAACTTTGACAGAAGTTTCAACACATTAAGTTCATATTTTTTCTGGAGAAAATTACATAAATTTGCTCCTTGACTCTTCTAGAATGTTACTTTTTAGTGAAAATTCTTTAGATATAATTTGAAAACTTCTTAAATGCAAGAAAAATACGCGAGTGTAAAATGCTTCAATTGGAAACAAATTAATCCAAATGGAGACAAGGGAAACTTTCTAATTGGAGAAAAACAGTGTAAGTGAAACTGCGACGAAAGGCTTCCCAAACCTTGTTGAATTGCTCTTGAGTGCAAGATTTGTTCTTATTCCTGGTCTTTTCTCCTTTCTCATCTAAAACAAAAAGAAAATCTCTCCAAAAATATAATATTTCCGGGGTTTTCTATTGAAGCATTTGCCGACACTTCAGAAAAACCCTTTTTGTTCACGAAATAAGTAATTATTTCATTTGAAAACTTCACGTACCGTTAACAATGAAGATTAGCACTTAATTTAACTAAAATTAGTCAGAAATATGACATTAAATATTAAACAAAACGAATAAACAACAGTCACCTTATTATGTTTTTCATTGGAAAACATGGTCGATCGATGAAAAATTCAATGGTGAAAAGATACACTTTTAATTTTTTGAGAACTTAACAAATTAAAATTTGTGAATATGAATGGATTTTCGCTTTATTTGGAGCAAAATTAACTAAATAATGAAACTGTGGTATAGAAAATATATAAATATAATAATTTAGTACTATATTTATCGTGAAAACAATGACGTTTCCATTTGGGAAAGCGAAAAATTTCCATTTGGAGCAGATTTTGAATTTACGCCATACCCATGATTTTTAATTTACCCCATGCCAGTCATGTAAAAAACATGTTTAAGCTTTTTTTAAGTACACAAAATTCCAATAAAAAGAGCAAAAAACATTTCCAAAACTTATCTAAAACATATCCAACAATGAAAAAACATCGCACGACGCATTTTTGAGAAATCCCTAAAAACATGGTTTTGGAGGGAAAGGGGAGGGTTGGGGAGAAAAAGAGGGGCATATTAACGATCCTTGAGTCGACTTATGGGGGGTCCCCCGAAGGTCCCACAAGACGCTATCTCTAACCGTTTGGCCTCTAGAGCTGGCGACGGTCGGACGGACAGACGGACAAACAGCGTGACGACATTTCTCAGAAATCGTCTGAAACGTGAAGATTTGTTGTCAAAAGTGATTTCCGGGGGGTGGTAGGTGGAAATTTTGGGGGGTGAAAAAATCGAGGGATTATGTTATATACTGTTCTCTCCGTGGAGTTCGAGTAGTAAAATGCTTTTCTTTAGCTGCAATGGTTAGCTTGCTTGCTATATATAAAAATCAAAAAGTTAAAAACAGCTCTTCTAAATTTAAACTTCGATCAATATTGTATTCGAGTTTAATTGTTTATACAATGATATTGATCTCCTGAAGCAATAGCTATCTATAGATAATGGTTTGTGCTTCTAAGCAATATATTTTTAAAGTTTAGGAATATTTTTATTGAACTAAAACGAAAAAACTATAAGGGAGATTGGGACAGTTCAGGATATTTATGATTTTTCAAAATTTCTTCTGGGATAATAAAGTAATTAGATTATTCTTATTTATTAAAGTACCATGGGGTAATTTGGATTCGGATCTAAATTCGAATTTTGAGATGTTCTCACTATTTCAGATGGATAAAGGGAAGAGAAGATGGAGGAGTGCAAGTTCCACACTCAGAGTACTTCTTCGTTGTCTTTTCTGGAAGATGAAAAATTCTCAAAGTTCGAATTTAGATTTAGACTCTGTTTTAAATTTACCCCGTTCTATCCTTATGAGAATTATTTTGCATTTTGCATATTTTCAAATAGTCAATAGAATAGACTAGTTGGTGTCAGAAAGAGTATAAAAAAAGCTTTAGTTGTCTGGAACTACTCCCCCTACTATATTTAAATTTAAAATTTAAGTTTAAATTTAAGTTTTCAAAGACCGTGAATTTTCTGATAAGAGAAACCCGGTTGAAACCAGCAATGAATCACCAAAGAATTTTTAATTGATATTTTATTGAAAGTATTAAGGTAATTTAAGCCAATTTGATATTACACCGCCACTCAAAAACATCGGCGAAAAAAAGTTGTAGGATATTTTACTTCAACATTGATAGAAAAATTAAATCAGAAATAGAAATAATTTAATTTATGTGAATTTTTTGGTATATTTTCAGAGCTCTCAGAATCGCCTGTACATCAAACGAGGGCAAGTTGTGAATCATGATCAAATCATCTCGGCGGACGTGTACGTGGAGGATGGAGTGATAAAGTGAGTGTGATTGACTCCAATTTAAGCGGAAGAACGACTATTATTGGATATTTTGGTTGCAGATTTGTGGGTCCAAGTGGAGAATTTGTTGTGCCTGGAGGATGTCGGGTGATCGATGCTGCGGGTCGTTTGGTGATTCCTGGTGGAATCGATCCGCACACGCATATGCAGTTGCCTTTTGGCGGAACTGTGGCCGTGGATGACTTCTATCAGGGGACCAAGGCTGCTGTAGCCGGTGGTACAACCACCATCCTCGACTTCGTCTTACCCAATAAGGGTGAATCACTGCTGGAGGCCTATGATCGTTGGCGCTCCTGGGCAGATCCGAAAGTCTGCTGTGACTATGGACTCCATGTGGGTGTTACATGGTGGGCTCCATCAGTGGCAGAAGAAATGAGGATTTTATGTGAGGAGCGTGGTGTAAATTCCTTCAAGGTTTTCATGGCCTACAAAGGACTCTACCAACTCACGGATTCGGAACTCTATGAAGTGTTTGAAGTGTGTCGTGAACTCGGTGCTGTGGCCCAGGTTCATGCTGAAAATGGAGATATAATTGCCAAAAATGTGCAAAAGTTGCTGGTGTCGGGTGTGACAGGACCTGAAGGTCATGAGTTGTCTCGTCAGGAGGAAGTAGAAGCTGAAGCCACATACAGAGCCTGCGTTATTGCCCATCAGGTAAACCCCTTCTAACCCCTACCATTTTACTTAGTTTCAGGGAAAATCAATGGGGCAATCACTTTTAGTTTGTGTTGGACATTGACGAGGGATTGGTTATTGATATGATTCCAAATTTAAACACTGCTTTTGGCAGTTCTTGGCCATTCGCGTTGGTCTTATCAATTGAACGTGCTATCGGAATTTATTGTGTATGGGTATGGACATGTAATTTGTGATATTATGAGGTAAAAGATTGATAAAAAATCATAGGGCTTTTTTATAGTTATAGCCATAAAGAATGGGAAGTATAAGAGATCGTAAGATTTATTTTTAGGTCAAAAAAAGGAGTAACAAAATGATCCATGATTTTGTATAATGCTTCAACTTGTAACTAGTGAAAAATAGTTTAGTACATAATGTTTTTTTTAAAGCATCATGCTCATGAAATGGAGCATTTAGAAAAGCTTAGTGAAAGTTGTATAAGAAAGACCTTCTGCAGATTTTTCAAAAAAGTAGCTGAAAATATGGCAGTTTTAGCTATGCATCACTTTCGAAAATATTAATTTTTTGGATTATAAATTTCTGAAATGAACAATGTGCTTCACATTTTCCAAATAATAAATAACCCAGAGAAGGTAGTTGGATTTAATTTGCCCGAATGTAATGGCCTCTCTACAAACTAGAGAAATTTTTGTCTATATTGAAGGGTTTTTCCTACACAAGTGTAGGGAATTTGTTTCAATATGGACATATAAATTTCTCTATAGTGTGTAGAGGCCATAAGGAATTTGCTTCAATATGGACATACATTTCTCTAGTGTGTAGACACCATAAGGGAAGATTTTGAAGCTTTCTCGATTTTTTCATTATGTTTCTGAGAAAGGATCATGGGTCAAATTTATTAAAGAACATAGAAAAATCGGTTTTGGTACTAATATCTGTCATTCAGAGCGTTCAGAGCACTAAAGTCATTTCCTAGTTCGTAAATGTTATGGCAATTAAGTTTTCGAAATACCTTCGAGTGTCAGAACTGCCCCACTATTTCCTATCCAGTTGTAGGTTTGTAGTGACCTATCTGCAGAATAGATTTTCGATATGGAAACGTAATTTGCACGTTTTAACTCTCTTTCATCATTTCTTAAACTGGGATTCTTTACTAGACTAGATTTTGCAATCTGTGGTGAAATTCAACATCATAATCAAACTTAAACTCTGTCGAATAACTCGAAATCCTTTTTCCCCGGTTCATAACCGATAACTAATATTTATCCGAAATTCAATTGTATTACTCCTAAAGTGTACAGTAGACTCTCTCTCAATCGGGCATATAATTAATTTGCTTCATAATTAATCGTGAAAATTGTCAACAAAATTTTTCGTCCGAATGAAAAAGAGCCCATTGAGCGAGAGTCTACTGTATTTTGGACAATATTTTGAGTGATTTATAAATCGGTCCAAATCGGCTGTGAAGCGGTGATGAACCGGTTATGAACCGTTCAATAATTTTGGTCTAAAAATCAGTTGTATTGCTCTTGAAACTATTTTGGGGATCTTTTGAGTAATTCATGAATCGGTTCAAACCGGTTCAAATCTGGTAAATGATAAATGATCCGAAAGTACTTTTGAAGCATAATATCTAAGTCACGCTCACGAGTTCGAGCACTTTGCAAAGCCTGGAATGCTTTGCCATCCCTTTATAAGCCATTTTTAATACTTAATTTTTCAATATTCTTGGAGGCATATTTCTCAACGGATATGAACAAATATGAATAGGGCATGAGTGAGCCTTCAAACGCTGCGAAAGGAAATTCGTATCGTTCCAGGCCATCGCGACATTCCCCATTTACATTTATTTAAAACCATTTAGAAATGTATCTTCTAGACTAATTCAAATTTAACAATTGTAAAAAGTCTTATAAAAATGAGATTGCAAGAGATTCGACGAAATTCAGGATTGATATCGTTGTAAAATTCCATTTTATGAAGTTTAAGATTAGGGTAGAATAACCTAATTCAGAACCTGCTTCAACTGGGAATTCTTCATAATTCCAAATGGGATTACAGAATTTATCCTTAACCCTTTAAGGACGATCGGGTCACCGGGGACCCAAAAATGAAATTTTTCCTACGGCCTTCTAAAGTTCTGTTTTGCTTTGGAAAGTCAGAAAAAGTACTTTTCTCTGACCCCTAATTTTTGTCCCTCTCATCCTTAACGGGTTAATAAGGGACAGTACGCTACCTTCGGACAACTCAAGCTTTAACCAACTTATTTTTTCAATATGTTTTAAAGGAATTTTATAAATTATATTATTATATTTTAATAGCTTGTTCAGGGCTCGAAATTTCCTGAAAAGAGCCAGGGGTCAAATCGGTTAAATCTATTAAAAACGTAGAAAAAAATTGAACTATCCGAAAGCTTGAGTCGTGCCATTGTGAAGCTAAATTATATTACAAGAAGATTCATTTCCATTAGGAGCAAAAAACCCTATTTCAAAGGTGTCTCAATTCAAAAGTGCCCCACTTTTCCTTACTGTGAATTTAAGAAAGATTTGTGAACAAATTTCAACCAATTTTAACAAGAACCAAGAACCGATTAAAACTAATTAGAATTATTCAGAAATCAAAGTTTTTTTTTCAAATGTATTAGGGGAAAGTACTCTCTCTTCGAACGTTCATGCCTTCGAATAATGTGAATTTTCTTTTACTTTTCTTAGCACACATACACATTTTTATTAAATATTAGTTAGCTTATTATCAATTATTAATGATTATGTGATAATTAAGTAAAATCTCTTAGAAAAAATAAAAGAAAATTCACATTATTCGAAGGGATGAACGTTCGAAGGGAGAATACTTTCCCCTATGTTCTTTGAGTCTTACCTACAACCTATACAAAATAGCTTAAAAAGTTTCAATTGAAATCAAGATATCAATTAATTTGTGGTTTATAAAACAATTTGAACAGGTTCGGAATTGCCTGGGTTTTAAAGAATTCTTTTTGAAAACCAAACCTATTTAAATTCCTTCATAAATACGGGAAAGTGGCCATGCTTCGTACAATCTCTAAATCTTCGTAATCATTAATTATTTCCCTAGATTTTGAATAAATGTGAATCCGCAAAATATTTTAATAATCGGGCACTTTCCCCTATAGCGATCACTGAGAAAAAAAGGGTGCGATTAACATTTTTTCCTCAGAACTTTAATACTTCTTAGGTGTAAAAATATATCAAAATTTTTTAATGTTAATTTTATACCTTATTAAGGATAAAATTAACATGAAAAAGGGTGACTTTAACCCCTAATACACCTAAAAAGGGTAATATTTACACCGATTTCGGATCAGCAGGGTAAAATTAACATTCCCGTGATGTTATTTTAACTTTTTCGGATTTCTCTCAGTGAAGGCGATTTTCATTCTTGGCCGTGAAAATCCGTTAGAGAAAACCTTTTCACGATACTGACATAATTAGAAGATGAGATAATTATAAGTTGAAGCAGTCTGCGAATTTTAATTGCTTTAGTTTAGTTGGGAGATGCGGCAAATGCCCCTAATTGAAGTGCCCTAAATGCTGACCAATATGGCCATAGTGTAATAGGTTTGCATTATTGAAGTTGTGGGAGAATGAATGTAACATCCTCTCCAAATGATCTCATCCATAAACATGATGAACCAAACCAAATTCCCAGACAAAGTGTCCCCTTTATGTGGTGCACGTGATGAGTAAAACGGCAGGAAGTGAAGTAGCTCGGGCTCGTGCCAGATACGGCAATGTGGGCATTTATGGTGAAACCCTGGCCGCTACCCTGGGCACAGATGGGAGAAATTATCAGCATCAGTGCTTCCATCATGCTGCTGGTCATGTCCTCAGTCCACCTCTACGTCCAGATCCCACAACCCCGGAATATATGATGAAACTCCTGGCCCAGTAAGTTACTCCCGTTTATGGAAGTTCTTGGGGACAGGTTCTATTTTATAACAAAAGTGTACGCAATTAACAGCCTCATATTTACACTCCATAATCCCAGACTAATAAGCTCATTTCTGTTTCGTGTGATGGATGTGCTTCGGTGGGGATGTTGTTGTGGTCGCCAAAGATTTGTTATTTGATTGTCTGTTAGCTTGTTGTCCATTCCAACTAATTCACTCACAAGACCATCTCTCCTCATGCTCATTGTTCCATTTAGGCCAAGAGTGCACTGTATGTGACGCGGGTGTCCAGCAAATTGGCAGCAGAATCCATATGCAGAGCTCGTCGTCAAGGTGTTACGGTGTTTGGTGAGACATTGGCACGCTCCGTGGGTGTTTCGCTTCATGGATTGAAGCCGGCATCGCTTCTCTACTATGCCACATGTCCACCGATTCGTCAAGATCCGGAAACGCCACGTCAACTCATGAGACACCTGGCATCGTAAGTCTGCATGAGTTTGAGTGCCATCCATCCTTGGTCATTCCATTTCCCATTTACATTATTGGCTTGCCGAGCATGGTGACGGTTTCTTGAAATTATCACTAACTTCCTCCTAAGCACCAATTGCAAAATGTCTGCGATTTTTTGGCGGGAAATTGTTAAAAGGTCTGGAATATTTTCAGGGATGATCTACAGACGACGGGTAGTGACAACTGCACCTTCAACAAGGAACAGAAGGAATTGGGTAAAGGAGACTTTACAAAAATACCCAATGGTGTCAATGGAGTAGAGGACAGGATGTCTGTGGTATGGGAGAAGGGCGTTCACCTGGGACTGCTCGATCCCAGACGTTTTGTTGCCGTCACGAGCACCAATGCCGCCAAGATCTTTAACTTGTACCCCAAGAAGGGACGCATTGAAGTGGGATCAGATGCTGATATTGTAATCTGGAATCCACAGGTGAGATCTTCGGGGAAATCCTCCCCAAGAAGCATTTATCGCTATAAACAAGTAGAGATGTCTGATATCTATACAAAAATTATGGCGAAGACTTTACATATTTCTTCTATATAACCGTATAAAAGAGGTCCATATTTGAGTGAATGGGGAATTTTTACATCCAAAATATAACAATTATTTATTTAAGATATAATCACTTCATCTTCATCGTGTAACGGTAAAAAGTATCAATTATAACTGAATAAAATATAATCACTATACAATATCAATTTTACAACTACTGATCGTAGACTTGTCATTTTTTTCCATTTTCATTTAAGACTTGCTTAAATATTTTCCTCAAATGAGTAATTAGTTACCCTCAACGATTCAGTCAGATTTCCTGTGACTCGTGCACTTTTATTGCGTAGGAAGATTTAATGCAACGACTGTTTTGCGTTAGAGGACACAATATTAGTGAACAAAATTTCCTTCCTGATCTGAAATTCTCAAGGGAAAGCTGTGAAATTAAAGAAAATAAAATTTAGTAAATTTATTGCTTTTCCCATTGTATCGTAGGAAAAACTTATGGATTTCAGATTTTTGTTGCGTGTATTGATAGAATACATCACTTTAAACAAAATTGTGAAGAAATATCAGCACACACAAATGTTTTTTGCATAATTTCTTCATTAAATTGGGTTTTGTGTCGCCAATTTTCTATAATTTTCCACGCCATCATTTTCTTTTTGTCTCCATAAAATAAAATCAAGATATTATAACTCGAATAAATAAGAAATATAGAAGAAAACACGTTTTTACATATTTTTGTGATTATATTCTTATTATGTCGTATATTATGTATACATTGCAGATTTCTTTTATCAAAAATAGCACTTCACAATAAACAATGTGAAACACTGAAATGATATGCATTTTATGGACTTTTTCTGCACTCTGAATACTCCTTCTGCAATTTAATTTCACGACAGAAGATCAGGAAGTTGTTGTAATGCTTGTATTTTCGCTACACTGCAATTAAGGAAACAAAATATTAGTTCTCACGAATAAAGTATTAATTCACTATTTTTCTATCAATTGTCCTTACTTAAGTGTGCCAAATTCCGGCCAGCTTGCAATTTCGGCCACCTTTTTGTTCCTCGAATTTCCATGAACTTTTAGATTTTATGTATTCTAAAGATTATACAATGCAAAAGAATAACAAAAAATGTAGCTTCGACAAACGAGATGACGTGAAAAAGATATTGGAAGAATTCCCGAAGGGCAAGGAACTATGAGAATGAAGGTGGCCGAAATAGGGCACCAAAGCTATGCCTATATTTTTTATTCATTTTAAAATGTATTAAGAATGATTTTAGAGTAAATAAAGACGGTAAACTCTTTACAAGGTTCCAAACAACACTTTTTCAGAAGAAAAAATTAAAAAAAATCAATTTGTATTTAAAATATTACATTTCAAACTTGAGGACTTTGACGCTTGCATGCAAATATGCCGAAATTTGGCACACTTACCCTATCTGCTTGATAAACAAAGCAGAATTTGACAATCTGGCAGCGTCATACAAAAAGAACACAAGTTGTATATAACTTGTGTCTTTTCTGGAAAAAAATGTAACTAAAATATATCAGAACATAATGTTCATACAATTTCACGACATTATATGAACATAAAAACAAGATTATGTAAGATAAATATACTTTCGATATTTCCGACATGATTTACACATTTTCACTCAAATATAGATCATATTATGACTTGGTTATGGATCTAAAAATATTTAGTCGTCATTTTAAAGAAAAATACCAATATATTAACTGGAATTTATCAAATAAAATGTATTATTCGTATTAAAAGAAAATAAGTGATATTTTCTAGGTATTTTTCAGTTAAGTTATTTTTCTGGTATACAACGCATATAATTTTTAGATAATTTCCATCATGTTCATACATTATATTTTTTAGAAATAGATCGACTACGTTTAAAATATGTTGGTTACATTTGAGACATACATTATTTGGATATCAAATGCCCCTTGGATTATGAGATAGATGTATCAATTAATTATCCTTTCAGGCAACAAGAACCATTTCGGCCAAAACTCACCATCAAGCAGTGGATTTTAACGTCTTCGAAGGCATGACATGCCACGGAGTCCCAGAAGTTGTTATTGTCCGTGGAAAAGTTTGTGTAGATGAGGGCAATCTGCGCGTTGCCGAGGGTCAGGGTAGCTTCGTGGATACCCCAATTCGTCCACCCTATGTCTATGATGCCCTCGCTGGGAAGAAGACCGAAGATGCTTGCAATGGCGTGAAGAAATTAGATATCACACAAAATCTTGAGATTGAGATTCCTGATCACAGCAACGATCAACCTCTTTCATCACGAGATGCTTTCATGCTCTCAGGGCAATCCATGAGCCTTCCAGGAGAATCAGTCGCATGTACACCATCCGGGAGGGCTCCACGTCAGGAAGGCCAGAGAAATCTCCAGGATACCACGTTCTCAATTAGTGGTGAGTTATTATACGTAACGGCGTTATCACACTTGTACATTAAAATTTTAATGTGATTCACATTAATTGTCGCTTGTGAGCGTCCAAATATGTTATTTGTGTCTTTGAGTCACTTAATATTTGGGGTTTATCTATTTATTGATAAAGAAGTGGACTTGGCTTGCAAAAATAAGTTTAAATTTACCTAAAGCATAAATATTTTTCACATTAAAAAATTAAAGAGAAAATCGCATTAATTTTTCGCATTAATGCTATAAATCAATTTATATCAAATTTTGCGGGCCAAGTCTACCTTTTTATCAACAAATAGATCAAATTTTGAATATAAAATGATTCAAACACACAAATTACACATTTGTAATAGTTGCATAAGGTCCACTGAAAATAGTTTTAAGCCACGCCCCTTTTCGGAATTTCGTGTAAAGTAAGTTGATTATTTTATGTTTAATAATAAAGAAATACTACAGCAACCTCTCAACAGTCTAACAATGCAATATTAGAAGAAATTCAAAGGTTTTCGTCCATTAGAAACTTACAGACATTCAAGTCCAAAAAATTTAAGCCACGCCCCTTTTAGATGTTACAAGGGAATTGTATTATCTTCTTTGCTTTTCGTATGAAAGCCATTTTTTTTTACCAAAAACTTTCATAACATTGCAGAGGATCTTGATACCGAGCATCGTACTTGCATCCGAGTACGAAATCCACCTGGTGGTAAATCTTCTGGCTTCTGGTAATTCATCGTGCAATAAAGACAACAACATTTTTCCCATCGTCCGGAAATGTTCAGGAGGAAAATCTCTCCAGCATAACACATTAAATCACTTATATATAGTAAAATAATTTAGTAGATAAAAAAAAAGATTGTACTTCACCGAGAATCAAGTACTACTATTTAGTGTTACTTCTGTTTTTACCAAAAATAAAAGTAAAATTAAAATTTCATATTAAGTACCAAAAAAAAAACAAGAATAAAACTCTACCAATAAACTAATTGTAGGAGACATTTGATGAGAATAGAACGAGATATTTCTACTCAAATTAAAATTAAAAAAAAATATTGCTACTGTGTATTTGTATGAGAACGCTTTAATTGATTATATCAAAATTGAGACAACATTGAGCATTTATTGCATAGATTTTTGTGAAAAATCATCTTGGTCAGGACGCACACATAATAATAATAAAATGTGTATCTCATGTAATGGTTTTAGTTATATTGACTCAAACTGTCTTTCATTTGTGAACAACAATATATAATGGAAAGTTTTTATGTAAAACGTGTTTTACTAGGCAGACCATCCCAAAATCCACTTAAAAATTAAAGAATCTCAGCCTATAAAACCAGATCAATTCTCCTTTTTTATTGCTGAAAGTCAAAGATAAGGTAAGAGTTTGTCGACGACTCATTCCCAATAAAACTCAATCTAGAAGCTCGACAGATATACTACATCTGCCACTTGAGTTCAATAACTGCTTTAAATTCAGAGTCATCTGATCCGAATCATCAGATAATTCGCTAACAATTGACAATTGTTTGATCAACAGAGAAATCTGACCAAATATCATCGGAATACGTTCGAGCAGGGCTTCAGGGATTTCGACTTTTTTCGTCGATCTGATCAAGTCTCGCTCACTGATATTGAAGCCATATTTGTGGAATCCTATTCTCAGGGTAATAGAGGTAGTAAAAAAAAATCTGATACCATCCTTGTATTGTTTTTCAATTTCTTTTTAAAATCCCAACATATTTAAAGAAAAAACTATTTTAAAATCGAAAGAAAAACACCATAGGGGGTGGAATTAAACAAGGACATAGCTTTGAATGGTTCCACTACTCTAAGCGGATAGGAAATCGATTTTTTCACTAATCATCCCGCCGTACACCTAGTATATAGTTCAACATTTTGTGTCGGCTAGGATGATCAAGGAGTACAGTTTAGGAGGATCTTGATTCAATTTATAAGTAATAAGATACTTTATTTATTTATTTGCTGATCCAATAAGCGTCGGAAGAAGTAAGCGCAGCTAAGAAAAAGAATCGAATTTTCCAAGAGCTTTCGCCTCGAGCTGGAAGCCTTTCTCAGTGGTAAAATCTATTCTTTTCTTGTTTTGTCATAAGGTCTTCTTGGTTTCAGGGCATAGGATCTGGGACACTGAACTAGTATTTCTAGCCATTTTCGGTACTTTTTAAACAATTTTCACTCTGTCTGTCTTTCTTGGGATTTCTCTGTGAGAGTTTCAAAACGGAGTGAAAATTATTCGTCGAATTCTTTAACAGTTATGACAAAGTTATATGATAAATTTTGAAAAGGCAATTCAAATCAATTTTCCACTAAATAAGCCGTCAGAAAAACTGATGAAAATGTCATTTGATTAATATTTTGATTATAATTACATTAAACCGTCTCTCGGTTTAAGTCTTAAGTTGTCTAAGGTATAAGTATATGTATGGGGCATTAGACGGGTGATTTAAAGATTCAATGATTTAAGGATTCTTAAAGGATACATTAAGGATAAATTGAATTGAATTGAATTTCTTTGACTTGCAGAATTATATATACTTCGGGTATTTCATAATATTCGTAGCTAGGTCAAATAGGCCCAAGCTGATCCTTTGAGAATATCACTGTGCAACAAAATGAAAACTTTTTCCGTGTGATTTCAAATGACCGGTATTTTCGGATTCCTTGGTGTCTCCTGAGTGATAACTCCGAAGAAAGTTATGGTCTATCACGTCTAGTTTCTGAGCTAGATTAAGATGAAAATCTTTAAGAAATTGGTTAGAAATATTTTATGGGGCTTTTATTGTTAGGTAAATGTCCTCAGTCTTCAGTGAGTGAGCATCAGTCGCCGTGGACGGTTCACTCTCATGAAATGAAAAATGGGTGGCACCTTCAGTTCTCCTTCAGTTTGGAATACACAAAAATACCAAATAGTATTTTTAAGCTTAATATAATACTTTCAGCTAAATATTGAGCACGTCTCTTAACATTCCGATCCGGGGTCCTTTCCCTTACTTCTTGACACCCTCTACCTTCGCTGCGAATATTACACCGGAAAGTTTATTATTCCCAAATTTATAGGGCTTTCAATATTAGAAATCCTATACTCAGCATATAAGGAAAGTGCTCTCCCTTCGAACGTTCATGCCTGCGAATGATGTGAATTTTCTTTTAGTTTTCCTAAGAGATTTACACATTTCTATTAAATATTAGTTGGCTTATCATCAATTGTTGATAATTCCATGATAATTTAGTGAAAATCTCTTACGAAAAACAAAAGAAGTTCACATTATTCGAAGGCATGAACGTTCATAGGGAGAGCACTATCCCCTACCAGCCCCTTCGCTGTGCAAAAGAGAAAGAAAAAAGACAGATAGGAACGGCAGAAGACTGATTCTATGAATTTTTGGGGCTTTGAAAGATGCTGCAACGGGAGAATCAGTATAAACCGTGAATAGGAGTAGCTGAACGGGGAATCTAACATTGTGGGGCCTCTATCGATGCGATCAAAGTGAGAAGAACAAGCTGACTCAGTCTTGTGAACCGGATGCCTGGGAGCATGTCCAGAAAACTATCGAATCTCCGGAAAAGGAGACGATGTGCTTCGATGGTGGTAGCAGAGGCCTCGTCCTTGAAGCCTCTCAAGGGGACGTAGTGCCAACTAAGTAAGTACACTGAGAGAAATCCGAAAGTTAAAATAACATTCCGGAAATGTTAATTTTACCCTGCAGTATTGATCCGAAATCGGTTTAAATATTACCCATCTTAGGTGTATTATGGGTTAAAGTTACCCGCGTTTCATGTTGATTTTACCCTTAAAAAGGTGTAAAATTAACATTAAAAAATGTTGATATATTTTTACACCTAAAAAGTGTTAAAGTTATGAGGAAAAAAGTTAATCGCACCCTCTTTTTTTTCTCAGTTTAAGTCGTCAAAGCCGTTTTGAAGTAGATGAAGAGCTACAGCGAAGTCCTTCTGGTTGTGCAAGAAAAACACATTATATTTAATTTTTCTCAGTTTTATTTTTTGAGTACTTCTTATGTACACTAAAATTTACTTGTTTTCTTTTTCAGTATTCAGACATTAATAAGCATTTGCACAATTATAATACCAAACATGAAAATGTTCTTTTAAATTTCATTATTTTTTTTTGTTTTATTTCTATGATTCCATTTTTTCTCATTTATCATATCAAATTGTTTTATTCTTTTACATAGTCGGTGTGTATCTCTTTCATATTCATTTTTTTTTAATCTTCCCTTATCAAATCAATTTTTTTCTTTTCACTTTAAATAATTTCTGTGCTCTCTAGCTGTTAATTTGGATTTTTTTTACCTATACCAATTCGACAGTAAAAACCAAAGAATTAAAAATTTTATAGTTTTTCTGGACGTCAAATGAAAAGAAAATATATTTTTTCTTTTTTTTTTTTGAGGTGCCACTGAAGGGATGAAACGTAATTTTATTGTTTCGTCCTGATAATGAAATAAGATAATTGATCTATTCTTCGCTGAATTACTGAAAATTTCTCTTAAGACAAAAAATCTATTACTCATACAGTACAAAAGAAAAATATTTCATGCCTCTCTTTCTCACATTGTTCAATTTCACGATTTTTTGTGTTTTTCTTGTTGTTTATTTTGCATTTAATTAAATTAGTAACTACATAATTATTTTAATAGTAAAATCAATAATAGTAAAAAAAAACAATAAAATTATCAATAAGAGCATATTTATCATCCCGTTTTTTTCCTCATTTACTCTTTCTCTCTCTCTCTCAATAGCACTAGAACCTATCATTTAACCTTTATAACTAAATTGATTACTTTAAATAATCGTTGATTTTTTTTACATAGAGGTTTTTTTTATCTCTCAGCTTACCATCGTCACTCGCATTTTGATATTATCAATTTTGAGATGGATGTTTATCTACGTTTTATTTTTTGTCTATACCTTTTCACTTTTCATGCATTTTCTTTTTCTTCATTTTTCTTGTTTTTTTTTAATTTTTCATCTTGAAACTCATTTTTCTTTCATCTCATGTTTTATACAATTTTTTCTGTTTTTTTTTCTTTTTTTGTGACACAATATATTGGCTTTTTTTGCGCTTCGAAAATGATTCTTTCGCATTCCTTTTAGTATCATTTTTCATTTTTTTTTTTAAATTTCCTTCTGTATTCAATAATTTAATAAGTGATATTTAAATACATACTTTTCTTGTTTATTTTTTTTCTTTACTTTCTTTAAATTGATTATACATAATAATTACTTAGTTTTCACCATTGAATTTTATTCCTCACAATATATTTCAAGTGTGTTGGCGCATTTTCTTTTTTATTATTTTACTTTCGTAGTCATTTTCAATTAAGTAGTTCATTTCACTTGTTTTTTTCTCTTGTCACACCACAATATTTCTAAGGTTTTTTTTTCTCCATTTGTTTCTTTAAATTTATTTTACTTATCATATAAATTGGTATATAATGAAGTTATTCTTCTACGTGTCCTTTAACTGTCCATCTCATGCACTGCGGAAAATCTCGAATAGAGCTTCAAAGGAGCGGGAAAATTTGGAGACTCCGCCACGAATATCTCCAAAAGAATCTCTCCATTAGCTCATCAAGAATCCCATATATCAATTTTCTTAATTTTTCCATGTGCCATTGGCTAAAAATGTGATTCTACTTAGCAATTTGAGTAGATTTCTTTTTCTTTTTTGTTTTAATAAATTTTGAGTGAAAAACCCGCCACGAATTTTCCATCTCGCAATTTTATATTTTATTAAAAGTCTATCCCAAATAAGAAAATCGTGTCACGCATGATCAGTTCTTCCTACAGAGTTTCATTATATGCAAACTATTAGTCATAATTAAGTTATATACATTTCTTAATATCACTTTTCTTTAATTTTTTTTTATTTTCATTTTTATATCTGATACGCAAAAAAAGGAGGTAAAAGAGAAAAAAAAACGAACCTATTTGACTGATTTTTTTCTTTCTTTTCATTTCTTCCTCCTTACACATTTATCTACGTTTGTAAAAACGAATAAAATAGATTTAAAATCACATACAACCGGAATATAATTGAGATTTGTATCTACTCTGCTCATGGCTTTTACACTCTTGACATGTTTCTCTTCTTTTCATTCTTTCTTTTTTTTTTTGAAGCAGAAATCAAAAGGATCAACAGAGGAGAATATCCTAATCTAAACTTTTCTAACTCTCGTCCTTTTTGCTTCTTTTCTCCTATTCCATCACGCTGTAATTCTTTTTTATCTCCCTTTCAATTCCATATGCTCAATTCACACGATGCATAGAATTTTCAATTTGCAGTTCTCAAAACTGTTCTCAACTGTTCCGAATTACTCCTAATTGGAACAGGTGGGTATTTTTAATTGACAAATTAACTGTCAAATTTAAAAAAAATATATGTTTTCCCTTTTTGATAAATTGAGAAATGGAAAGAAAATTCAAATGATTGATTGAACGGATTTTTAAGTAATTTTAAAGTGAAAAAATTGCACAGAAATCGTATTATCGCTTTCTTGCTCAAAGACCGTAAGAACTTGCGTTTTCGTTGCTGAGATCGCAAAATCTCACGATTTCTTGCTCAGATATCGGTAGATTGCTCGATCCTTCTTCAGAAATCGCTAAATCTTACAATTTCTTCAGTAAGATTGCAAAATCCCATGATTTCTTGCCTCAAAATCAAGTTATCACTCGATTATTTGTTCAGAGATCGCTAGATATTACAATTTCTTCAGTAAGATTGCAAGATTTCATGATTTCTTACCCCAAAATAGATAGATCGCTCGATTTATTAGTCGAAGATCGAAAACTCGCGATCTTTTGCTCAGAAATAGGTATAGATCGCTCTATTATTTGTTCAGAGATCGCTAGATATTACAATTTAATAACACAAGAGCGCACGATTTCATGAAGAAAGATCGGTAAATCGCTCGATTTTTTGGTCAAATGTCGCAAACTCTCGCGATTTCTTGCACAGATATCGCTAAATTGCTCGATTCTTCTTCAGAAATCGCTAGATCTTACAATTTCTTCAGTAAGATTGCAAAATCTCATGATTTCTTGCCCCAAAATCGAGTCATCACTCGATTATTTGTTCAGAGATCGCTAGATATTACGATTTCTTCAGTAAGATTGCAATATTTCATGATTTATTACCCCAAATTCGATAGATCGCTCGATTTCTTAGTCGAAGATCGCAAACTCGCGATCTTTTGCTCAGAAATCGGTAGATCGATCTATTATTTGTTCAGAGATCGCTAGATATTACAATTTAATAACACAAGAGCGCACGATTTCTTGAATAAAGATCGGTAAATCGCTCGATTTTTTGGTCAAATGTCGCAAACTCTTGCGATTTCTTGCACAGATATCGGTAGATTGACCGATTCCTTGTTCAAAGATCGCTAGATCTTATAATGTCTTACACAAAGATAGGTAGATCGTGCAATTCCTCGTTTAGAAATTAAGATATTAGGATTTTTTCTTGCTCAGAGATTGCAAAAGGTCACGATTTCTTGCTCAGGGATCGCAAAATCTCACGATTTATTGCTCGAAAATCGTGAAAACCCCATAATTTCGTGCACAAAGACCAGAAGATCGCTCGATTCCTTGTTTTTAAATCGACCATCCTACAATTTCTTTATTGAGATCGCAAGATCTGACAATTTTTTCTTTAGAGACTACAAAATCTCACGATTTCTTCGTCAGAGATCTTAACATCTAACGGCTCTTTGCTCAGATACTGTAGTACGGGCTTCGGACCTAAGACTTAGCTATAGGGAAAAGTGCTCTCCCTTCGAACGTTCATGCCTTCGAATAATGTGAGTTTTCTTTTAGTTTTACTAAGAGACTTACGCATTTCTATTAAATGTTACTTAACTTATCATCAATTGTTGATAATTCCGTGATAATTTAGTGTAAATCTCTTACGGAAAACCAAAGAAATTCACATTATTTGAAGGCATGAACGTTCGAAGGGAGAGCACTTTCCCCTGTGGCTTAACTGCTATCATTTATCAGTCAAGATTTTCATTTTGAAAAAAATTAACTTAGGATTGCATTATTGAAGGCAAAACGATCTGTTAGATTCTGAAAAACCATTAAAATTGGTTGCTATTTAGGATTTTCAGACCTTTGGGAACTGGACTAAACCTCTAATCTGAAGACCGCTTAAGTTTCACGATTTTATCCAATAAGATCGGTAGATTGCACGATTTTTCTCTCAGACTGGAAAATCTTACAATTTCTTGCACAAAGAACTTTAGTTTTTTATCGATCTTTTGGTATACATAACACTGAGAGAAATCCGAAAAAGTTAAAATAATATTCCGGAAATGTTTATTTTACCCTGCAGTATTGATCCGAAATCGGTGTAAATATTATGCTGAGGTATTTTCTATTAAAAATGCTTGAGAAAATCACTTGGTACGAAGGATCTTCTGTAGCTTGTCAGAACAATTCATCAAATAGACAGGAAGAATATATCGGTAAGATCTCTTTGGCTAGGAAATTGCATTCAGACATACAAGAAGTATCTTCAGAAATAAACGATTTTCTTCTTCTGTTTTCTATCTCACAAAACTCTGCCACTTCTGGATGTTGTTGAAGTGACTCAGCATCCTGAAGTGGTAGTGTTTTCTGGAGCATTCTGATGAAGTTTTTCTGGTTCAAGGTAGGGTAAGTGTACCAAATTGCGGCCGGCTTGCAATATCGGCCACTTTTTTTATTCCTCAAATTTCCATAATTTTTTTATTTTTATAAAATCTAGAGGTTTTTCGATGCAACAAATCAAAAATGTCGCTTCGACAAACGAGATGATGTGAAAAAGATTTAGAAAGAATTCCGGAAAGGCGAGATAATATGAGAATCAAGGTGGCCGAAATATTACCCAAAGCTATGCCCATATTTTTGTTCATTTTAAAATGTAATAAAAATGATTTTAGCGGAAAACAGAGACGATAAACTATCTACAAGGTTCCAAGCTACATTCTTTAAAAAGAATTAACAAAAAAATATTATATTAAAAATATTACATTTCAAACTTGAGTCTTTGGCGCTTGCATGCAACTATGCCGAAATTTGGTGCAGTTACCCTACTTATGAGATGTTTGGATCCAATGTTATGATCAGAGAAATCTTCTATACACATTCTGGACGTCTGCTTGCAAATTTATCTGCTATCTTGTCAAGCTATAGAAGATCCTGTATCGTTAGCGATTTTCTGACTCTGAGTTTATTAATTATGCCTAATCTTCCTCATGACTTAAATTACTGAAAGTGCGCGGAAACGCATAAATTTAACTCTTCCGTCTTTTTTTTGGGACTCTGAGTACCTAAAAGAAAATTCGGATATTCTGGGAAAATAATTCTTAGACTACATAAAATTGATAAAAAAAACTGATTCCAACGGAAGATTGCAAACTATAAGGATGTTCAAATCCGGGTTATTTTTTTGTAGGACATCGAATTATTCTTGAGGTAGGGGGAAAGTGAGGTACCTTTAAATTGGGGCAGTTTTAAAATTGGATTTTTTCTCCTATTTGTAAATGAAACTAGATCTTATCGTGATATAATGTAGCTTCACAAACCAAATGCGAAGCCAAATTACTTTGTGATAAAGCTCAATTCCATTTCCAAATGGAACTTTTGGAACTTTGAACCATTTCCACAGGATGCAATTCGAACACCTTTAACGCTAGAAAAATTCCTGGTGCCCTAAAGCGAATTCGAACCCGGGACACTTCCGCCGTAGAGCGAGTGCTCTACCACTTGACCCATTGAGTGTCCATTGAACCCCATTATTTCTTTCCCATTTTTCAGAACATTACAAAAGAAAAATATAAATTTTGTAAATTTTCCAATTGTTTTGTCAATTTAAAATTCGCGCGCATCCACTAATGAGTGATTGGGAACAGTTGGGAACTATTTTGAGAACTCCAAAAGTAACAATTCTATCCAACTTCTGAATGAGACATTAGCGACAATTCTCACATTCCAAATACTTTTTCTTTGCTTCTCCCTTTTTTCTTTGCAACAAAATTCTACCTCTTCATCACCCTTGTCATATCCTTTTTTTAGCTAAAATTTACAACAAAAGACAAAAATACCTTTACGTTCCAATCCGTTGCAATTGATAAAGTATAATTTGTTCATTGTCAATTGAATGCAATAAATCTACACTTCTTTTTTTTAAATCTTTTTCTTTTAAAAAACTGTTTAGTATATCCAAATCAATCCCCTGTAGTTCAAGTCAGCGCATTTTGTTCAATAATTTTTTTTCTCATTTTTTTCTTCTAATAATACAATATCTTCATTAATACACAATTGGAAATTAAATATTTTTTTCATCTTTTTTTTCTTTCTTTTGTTTTTTCAACTATATATAGTAGTAGTATACAAACTATACATTTTTTTATATTTTTGTTAATTTATATGTCCCTACTTAAAAGTAAGCTATTTCCTATTAAGATTCGATTTTTTTAACACTCTTTTTCATTTTTATTTTTTTCTTCTTCACTATTTGAAGCGATTTTGTTATCGCTTTTTTTTAATGTTTTTATGTCAGCATTTTGTTTCTCAAGGGTTTTTATTCTCACGTGAAAATCACCTTCATTTAATATTCTAATGTGTTTTTTTTTAGTTTTTTATATCCCACAGTCTAAATATTCCTATTGATTTTAAGAGTTGTATATACTAAAGTATATAATTAAAGGTATACACAGTCAATTATAGTTATAGCAGTAATGTTCTTTCTTTCAAAAAATTCATATAAATCAATTTATATGATTTTTTTATATTGAGTCATCAGATCTTAAGTGCCTTTTGTTGGCTTTCTTGTTTATGCTTTTTGTGTGTCTTTTTAAGTGCTGAAAAACAATAATTTTCGTTTAGCAGTCCATTTGCTCTCACTCCACTATGACGAAGAAGCAGCTATTGTAGTTGGTTGTGTTGTAGCTGAGAGAATACTACTGCCTTCACTACTCCGTTTTAGCTCACTTCCCGTCGTTGTTATTGGACCCTGTCCCCGTGACACTTGAAACAGCACCCGTGAGATTATCAATGCCACCTGCTGATCCAGTATGTGACTCATCACAAGTCCCAGCAGACGCTGTTCCTGCTGCATAAACAGTGGCCTATTGTCTGGATGTCGTGCCAGATGGAGCAATGTACCAGCTGCACGTCTTAGCATATCCAAACTCGTACCCATTGAATCCGGATTGTCCCTCAAGAAACTAATACCATGTTGATTGGCAACACCAAGTGCCGTCTGTTCTGCCTGCTCAATAAATGCCACCAGGTACGAGATACATGGACTCTGCATAGCCACCGTGCGTGCCATTGAACTATCCGCCGCTGCCAAATAATGCAGTAAATTGACCGAAAATTCCCTCAGCACCTGATCCTCATTTCGACACAGATGACGCGTCAACACAGCACAGAGTTTTTCCAGACGCGAAAAAGGCGGTGTAGCTATCACCAAATCCACATTGGCATCTGTTACACAGAGTTTACACAGTGCCTCCAACGCCAGACGTTGCGGCGACAATGACGAATGCGTTCCACACGTTGGAAACGGATCTTGACCATGGGCCGACGGACATATTGCCCAATGGAGCAATCCATCGAGTACCGGACGTGTTATCATCTCATCATACCTCGATAATTCCATATGACCGGATATATTTGCTGCTGCTACTAACATATTTTCGCGTATTTGCACCAAATACTCCCACCACCATTCTGTCTCACCAGCCAAACTACTGCATGAATCTGCAAAATCTGCATCTTCCTCCCTATCATAATTCCTGGTCTTTTGCGTCCTTATCGGATGTTCATGATTCAGAAGCAACAACTTCCCCAAAATAGCGAGAAATGTTGGTGATTTGGCAAATTCAATCTCATTGCCAGGAACAAATGTGAGATTCCTCAGTATATTCGATATTCCAACACAACGACGTGCCAAACTATCTTGACTCTCTGCCACAAGATACAAACTTGCTTCATCTCTCGTATAGCATTCATCTTCATAATCACTCATACGACGCCTTTTGAGTGTCGATGCTGGATCTCGAACAGTCTGTTTTAGATCAAATAATTGATCAATTCTCTCTTCCATCATTTCACTGTCATCAGTCTCCTTCTTCAATCCATCAATCTTCCTATCACCACACATTTCATCCGTTGACACCTTGGCATCATCATCTGCATTCACAGATTCCGGTCCATTTGGTATTCTCGGTTCCAATTCCATGTCAACAGGTCGACAATCACTGTCCATTGGTTCTCTCTTTACCACAGCAGCAGCACTACTACCACTTCCAGCCATCTCCTCCTCATCCTCTTCCTCCTCATTCATCTCCTCCTTAAACCTCTTCATCATCATTCGACTAGGACCACTATTACTATTTCTTTTACTAACACTACCACCACAATTCCTATTTCCACCTATCAACGATGAATTATAGTGCTTCCTATGCTGCTTCGCCGTTGACATACTCAAATCCTTACCCTTCAAATACCGCGCAAATGGAATGTTGACAATTTCAGCCCGGAAACAATTCATAATGTAACTATGTGGATGTGGTTCTGTATGGCCAAAACTCCATGGATCACCACCAACTGTCGAATGTAGTTGACCCATTTTATCTGCATCAACATCCCATGATCTCTTCATATCCAACACAAATATATCATCTTCAGATTGATTTATCTTAACTGGTATACCCTTTCTCGAACTCAATGTATAATTTGTTGTTGATGACAATACTAGGACACGATCATCGGGATTTGGCATATCAATCACACCACCTAGATCAATTGATCCACTATCCCTCAATTCCTTTCCACTTCCTTCTTCTCCTAATCCTCCTCCTCCTCCTCCTTCCGTCTCATCACATTCCCCATTCATTTTAACTTGTGACGACGATACCCATTCATATCCCTCACGATCCTCCATGGTATCAGCATCAAACATATCCGCCAGACTCTTTTGAAAGTGATCCAGCAGAAGATTGAGCAATCCAGGTAAATGGGCTAAACCAAAGTACTGCACTGATGTATCATCAAAGAGGAGTATATTGATAACATCGAGTGCCCATGTACTTTCACCCAATAAACCCGATCGCAGTGACATAAATATCCGCCATGGATCAACAGATCCAACATCTTGTTTGCAAATTCTCTTACGTCGATAGAGAATTGGTGTTGTGGCTTCGACACTGTCCAGCGGAAAGACAATATCCCGCTTTGGCGGAGCACCAGTCGGTGGAAATTGACCCGGTACTGGTTTGGCACCCTGAGGTGGTGGCATACTAATGGGCTTCCCACGTTGCTGTGGAGGTCGCAACTGAGCATTGGGACCCACAACATTTGGCTGACCAGGTCCCAATCCAGCCCAATGAGGTTGACCCTTGTGAAATTACAAAATAAATCTCATTATTGTTAGGCTTCGTCCTCTTTATCAATGGAAAAAGTAGCTTATATATCAAACAAATACTAAATAATAATAAATCGATCAGTAAAACAAGAAATTTTGGATTACGTTTTAGCCGTTTTACCATCTGTCTTGTGATAGGGGAACGCTATCTTGTGTACCGTAGATGCGGATGATTTTGCCCTCCGTGGATGACTTTTTGTTGATGACTAATTTAACCCCTTCCTCTACGTAAGCTTTTCCTTAATTCTAATGTGTAAGAATGGTCCTGACAGATCAGACATGGTAGTTCGGATCGGTAAAGATCATCCTTAAGTCCTAGATATAATGATATAATTTTCCCGGGGGGATCTCACTGTCGCAATAGGCAAGACCGTTGTGTATTTTATCATACTTACGCATTGAATATCTTCTAGTTAACACTACTTTTAAATTAATTATAGCAAAATTGTGGGCAAAAAACTCAATAATTGGGCACGCTGATTTTAAGTTTTTTTCTTGTAAGTTTTGCAGGAATATCTTCATCAACATAAAATTTTGTAGGGATATAGATCTAAGGTTTCTGCATCCAATGATATCATCTTTTTATACTATTGTAAGTAGACTTACAATAGTCTTCTTCGAAACCGACGAATATGCTGAATGGTGCGTGAAAGAGTACATCAAGAAGGTTAGACAAATATTGGTCGCATGCCTATTTGCGGATATTCTGGGAGCCGCATCAAGAACCTTTTCAATAGCAAGGTGGCTAATAAGCGCAAGATACACTGAACTAAACGACCTGGTTTTCGGCGTTCTATAAGCTAATCCTAGAAGCACACGGCAAATGGTGATAAGAGATCTTAAATCTCAACAACACACCAGTTAAAATTGCTATGGCCTGCTTACAAAACACTGTGCTCTTAGCTCAGCTTCCACGTAAAAGAAATAAGCATCAGCACAGATGAGATTACTGATATTGTCTAGAGGACAAAGAGGACAATATTAACATCCTATGTTACTGTCTAGCATTTGGGATGCATCGGAGGATATTTCTGGGTGACACTGTTTTCCCTAACCTCTGTTATGAAATGGTCCCAATCTGGAGCTTTACTGACCTAATGGGTGTAATAGACTGATAAGTCGCAGTGCTTAGGCCTGCTTCGGGACCATCTTGATACTCTTATAATAATAAATATTGATATTATTTATAACAGTTAGAATCCAAAGATTGCAGGGATCCCTCACTAAGTCTGTAATAAGAATTGTTACAGGCCCAACGCCAGAACATGTTGAAGCACTTTCTATCGCTAGCCTCCCAGAATCGATCCCCATTGCCTATTCCAAGACAGCCACGAATCTGACGGCCTCCTTGCTTCACTGATGAAACTGAAGACCGATTGAAGAGACGATTCGAATTTTATTTTTTATTGACTTCTCTCTTCTAGAGCCTTCGTGGCCCTGAGTGTTAAGTCGTTTTTCAGAGGAACTCCCACATGAACTGACTAGGGTTTGATTCCCAGCAGAGGAAGCAATTTTCTCCATTCTCTAGCCTACGACTTCCTATTAACAATTCTGACTGTGTGGATGTCGAAAAAGATGTGAGGTCGTGAAATATGAATACTCATTTCCTCTCCTCCCTTTATATGGCACCCTATGAGAACATTTTGTTGTTCTGGGTCTCAGGCTAACCAATTGTCTATTCTATTAGACCCAGAACATAGAGCTCAAAGCTCCACTTTCCGTGGCTTGATCAAGATCAAGACTGTCTCGCTCTTCACCATCTTATCAATTGACTCCGATTCCCAACTATAGTGTTCATAAGGGACAACATATCTTTCACAGAATAATTTTTTTATATTGTTCATTGATTGACAACTGCAATTTCCTTTCATCGATAGTACTAATTAATCCTATTCATCCACCTCTAAGGGCCTTGACAGACATGAAGATTAGCCGAGACACTGCTTAGCGTAATTATATTAGAAATAATGGTTAAAGTGCATTTCCATAATTTTTCACTAAGTCGCCTCTCGGCTTGAGTCGTAAGTGTGTCTAGGGCATAAGCTTTAAGTTAAGAGAGCGTATTTCTTGATTGTTTGGTCAAATTTGACCAAAAACGAAACCCATGAGATTAAATAACTCTTTGAGATTTTCTTATAAACAAAAAGATTTTGTCAGGAATTTTCCTTGTGTGACTTTAAAATTGTTAAACGATTAAACCCCATTCCTAGTATATGGCCTTCATCTTACTTAGTAAGCAGAATAGATATTATGGAGTGGATGTACTCAACAAAAGTAAAATAAAACGATGTTCCAAATTCCAGATACTGAAGTAGGTCACATTGGTTGTACCAAACAACTGTTATTGACCGAGGGATAACATCGTTGCCTCGCCTGAGATTATAAATCAGAGTCAGAGGCAATCATTAAATGACACCTCAAGCCTTCCAAAAGACTTAGCGTCAACCCAGAAAAATTGCTTACGTTACAACCATTCGTGAAATATGGCATTATTAAAGACTTGGCAAACAGACGTGCTTCAGTAAGAATAAAATCCCTTTGCTCTCGTAAAAAAAATGAAGTATTACAAGCTCATTCTTTGGCAAACACGAGAAACGTGATATGTCGAAGTCAGGTCCCTGTTTAGAAAGACTGCCAAATAATAACAGAATTACTGTAAGGAACGGCAATGCCTACAATGAGCAAAACTAGTGGAGGAATCTCGAGTGATTTCTTAGAGATGATTGCTTTAAATTTATTTAGATTGGATTACTTTTCTTATTGAATTAAAACAGGATGTTGCAGATTCTAAATTTGAATTTAAATAATTATAGAGGTCCGCCTTTATAGTTTAGAGTTCCTTTTATGGTTAGGAGTTGCCAGATAGAAAAAAGCGTAGAAGTGTCAGTTTTTAGAGGGAATTCTGTTGCAAAGGACGCTAAGAGATTGATTGCAGAAATTGAAAGATTTTGATAGAAACTAGGACGAACACGAGTAGGATTGATCTTTGAAAAGTTGATGAAAGAATTACCTGGCAATTAGGATAAAAAAAGTGAGCAGGAATTAAGGGAGATTTAAGAGGGCACCTTTCAACGCTCAGATCATTTCATCCCGTCCCAATTCTTTTCGATCACATAGACTTTGATACGGTATTATTTGAAGAATAAAAAATATTTCCGATGGAAAAATTTGTCAAGAACACAGGATTTTGACAATACTTTTACAAGATTTCACGAGACACCTTACAAAGCAAAGAATATCTTGTAAAATTGTTCGTCAATGTTTGTGAATTCCTACTGGGGACTTACGAAATGCTTGTAAATCGTATAACCCATTAAAATGTTCAGAAAAGTTTGTCCTTTTTCACAAGCATTGTTCGTAACACGATCATTTGACGAACATTTTCTATTCTGTCCGTAAGTTTCCATTAGGAATTCACAAACATTTGCGAACAATTTCACTAAATATTTTTTTTTTGTATATGACAACAATGGTAGCTAAATGTCTTGGTACTTTTCTAAGTGGGGCAGCAAGATTTTACAAGATATTTGCGAGATTCTTTCTAAGTTGAAAAAAAAAGCAAGATTTGTGAAACCTTTTTGAATAAAGAAAAAAATTATGATGGAACAAATTGCCGGAAATACATTGGAAATATTTTCTTCCTCCGCATGAGGGCGCTGCTTTCTCCCGCTAATGGCGCTGGCAACTATTTTCGACTTTTAATTCTCATTCCTTTACTCGAAAAGTCTCAATTAATTGCTCAAACTTAAAATTTTGAACAACATTTCAGTTTGTTATTGGATCATAGGCAAACATTTTTTACCCTCTAGCTCTCTTCATTCGCCTACAACAGAGGTGTGCAAGAATCGTTGAATCCGAATAAACGTCAAAATAAGTTTGTTCTGGTAGCGTTTTAACCATTGACGAACATGTTTTATTTGACGTTTATTCGGTTTCAACGGTTTTTGCACGCCTCCGGCCTACAAAATTTATTTCTTAACCAATTTAGATAGGATTAAAGTATTGAACCTGCAAACACAATAATGACAGTTTCAAGCGGAAATATTTAACCGTTTTTACATTTCATTCTTTTTTTTACTGATCGAAAAAAATGTCTACTAGGGTAAGTGCAGTATCGCATTGACAGTTAAATGCTCACCGTATTTCGTTAATTTACACATTTTCATTGCAATTCTTACGCAAATTCTCAATTACCGTATTACCTTATCTCATACTCGGTGGCACTAGGTGAAAATAATATAAGAAAATTCAAGAAATAAAACGAAAATGTGATAAACGGTGAGCAAAAAAACACTACGATTAATTCCCTTACAGTTTTTTTTGCTCACCATTTATCGAATTTTCTTTTTATTTCTTCAACTTATGAGATAAGGTAATACGGTAATGGAAAATTTGCGTAAGAATTGCAATGAAAATGCGTAAATTAACGAAATACGGTGAGGTTACGGAGAGCATTTTACTGTCAATGTGATTCTGCCCTAGAGGGTAATTCGGAATCATGTATATTTTGATTTTTTTTTTATTTTCTAACCGTTTTAGATACTCAAAGAGGGAAAGAAAATCACGAAGAAGTACAAAACTTTACATTCGAGAGTACTTCTTCGTTGGTTTTTTCCTTTTGCCATCTAAAACTGTTAGGAAAGCTCAGTGTTCCAAATTAGACATGATTCCAAATTATCCCATCTTACTCTACTCATAATACAGAAAAAAATATTGAAAAATAAATAAACAAATTATTCTAAGCAAAAGATTTTCCGACAAAATTAATTGAATTTAATTATTACCTGTTGACTTCCTGGGTAAGGTGGCTGCTGTCCTTGAGGTGGATATCGATCCCACGCTTGCCCGGGCGGTGCTTGACCCGGTCCAGTAGGTGGACCCGGAGGTCTTTGACCACTACTCCATTGTTGTGGAGTGGGCTGTGGTGGGTATTGTCCTCGATACTGTCCCGTACTATTTTGCCAACCACCTAAAACACACAAAAATACCACAATATGTTACACCTTGTTCACAAACACTTTCTCTCAATCAATATCTCTCTTCGTTTCAGGAACATTTCCTTACCATACATTGGTGGCCTTTGAGGGTAGGGTGAATAAGGCTGGGGCTGTTTCTCAAAGTCTGGATGCCTCCTGGGCTGCGGAGCCTGTGGAAAATGCAATAGAAATGCCAAATTTCTTTTTAGAATCTCGTAGCTAAAGAAAATCTCCCAAACCTTATCACCACTTAGAACGACTTTCACACCCATGCAATTAAATTGTAATCCCAAATTTGTGTAAATTTGTTAATAATCTCTATTAACATCCCCTCATCAAGTTTATTATCTTCTTATAAACTAAGAAGCAAAAATATATACAAAAGACCTGTTAGGTAAAAAAATATGCCCTTTTTCACTGTTAAGAACAGATAGGCAGAGAGAGGAAGCGAGAGATAATAAAAGTGGATAGAGAGATTATCATTTAGAACTACATATTTACACATACGTTCTGATGATAGAGGGACGATTTAGCGGGAGACATTGGGGCTACAAGCTGTCGCGCTAGTTGCGAACTCATATTAATAGAGTTGTTCGGATTTTGTGACATCTACATTGAATAACAACAAAACTTTTTTATCAAATAATCTCACACACAAAAATTCCTTCAAAAACTTTCTCCATCAAAAATAAATTTTCTAAATGACACACATTCAAAACCTCATTCATTCACAATTAATTACTTTGTTGCTGGATTTAATTCTTAATTTAAAAAAAAAAGAAAATCCAAGTCTTACCTGATCCGGTTGCCGGTAATAGTCTTGCTGAGGAGGTGGCGGATAAGGACCCGGAGCTCCAGGAGTACCAGGCTGAGGTGGTCCTCCAGTGGGTGCAGGTGTCTGTGATGCACTCACTGGAGGTTGTTGTGCGTAGGGACGCGGTGGTGGTGGATACGGCGATGGAGCACCACCGTATCCTCGGTAGGGATCTGCCGATGTTGGAGGTGCATTTGACGTGGGCGGAGCATTTCTAAAATGCAACCAGACAATTTTTCTTGTTAGTTTTAGCAATATCTATTACGTTTCTAATTTAATTTTCAATTGTATTTAAATTAACGAAAAACTGATGAGTCACTTTGAGACAAAACCGATTATTCTCATAGCAAAATGCATCTACACAGAAAAAATATTTTGTAAAAATGTTTGTAAATGTTTGTGAATTCCAATGTGGGAGTTACAAAATGCTCGTGATTCGTATAAAATTTGTACTCTTTTTTTTACAAACATTGTTCGTAATATGATCACTTGATGAACATTTTTTTTTTACTTTTACAAACATTTGTTCGTAAATGTTCGTAAACACACAAAAATGTTCGTAAAATTTTGTCATTTGTTCGTAAATGTTCGTAAAATGTTCGACAGGAAAACAAACATTTTACGAACAAATGACAAAATTTTACGGACATCTCTTGTGTGTTTACGAACATTTACGAACAAATGTTTGTAAAAGTACAAAAAATGCTCATCAAGTGATGATATTACGAACGATGTTTGTGGGTTATATGATTCACGAACAATTTGTAACTCCCCCATAGGACTTCACAAACATTTACGAACATTTTAGATGCTTTTTTCTTTGAGCGACTTAACTAATGCCCTAATATCTGTCTTCCCATAATATCAATATAAGCCAAACCATTGCATTAAGTGAAAGGTTTTGAAAAAAAAAATGTTTTGTAATATTGTTTGTGAATTACCGACTTGAGAAACTTTGTTCGTCACATCATCACACGAGCATTTTTTGTACTTTTACAAAACATTTGTTCGTTAATTTTGTGTGTTTATGAACATTTGCGAACAAATGTTTGTAAAAGTACAAAAAATGTTCGTCAAGTAATCATTTTAAGAACAATGTTTGTGAAAAAAGTACAAACATTTACAAACTTATTTGTGAATTATACGATTTACAAGCCTTTTGTAAGTCCCCAATAGAATTTCACAAACATTTACGAACAATTTCACGAATTATTTTTTCTGTATATATTCTTTAATGAATATGAACATTTCTCGATAAAGGTTAGCGGTCAAATTCATTACAAAACACATTGTAAAACTCGAGTGATACAAAAATTTCATTATTTCTAGTTTAACATATTCACCTTTCGACTAGGAATACTTATTGACTACCCATCTAATCCATTTTAAACCTTAAAAAAGTTTAGTAAAATTTCCAAAATCTTAGTAAAATATCATTTTATTTTTGGCTTTTTAAAATTTAATTTTTTTTTAATAATTTGTTAACAAACTGTAACCAAAATAGCGTAAATGTGTATATAATTTGATATAAAACCAATTTAAATTTAATATAAAACGCTTGTGTTAGCAGACACTCCATAATATTTAATTTAATTTTTAACGATGGAGTTAATTATTTATGCAGTAATTGGAAATTATTGACGATTATCGTTTAATGAATTTACTTTTTTTTTTCAACGATAAATATTGCAATATTTTTCAATTCATTCAAGCTTAAGTAATTATGGTTTTTTTTAATTGCATTTAATAAATATATTACGGAATTATTGCTGCTAATACAGATATATCCTCAGATAATTTCTCGATTTCAAATTTTTAAAATTAATTGATTTTCTCTTCCCCAAAATTACGTTTCAATACTTATTAATCTTCATTACTTATGAAAATCAATACACTGGAATCCATTACTGGTACATATTCCATCACAAAAAAAAATCAAAAATATTTATGAAAAATTAGCTAGAACTCATTCAAAAATCAATAATTTATTTAATATACGAATTGCTTGATCATCAATCGTCTGATTTGGCTTCGAGGAACTTCTATCTGTCTAGAAAACCGAAATGAGTTGTACTTGCAAAATGTTTTTAGTCCAATGAAAAATAAATAGCAAATGCAGAAGCATATTTCGCAGAACGTTCAAAAACACTCTTCCTTGATTGAATAAAATGATTGAAGAGCCATATTGGACAGGTCATATTGCTTTGATATCAAGTAAAATTACTCAGGAAAATAAAATGAGATTAAAAAGAATCTCAGTTAAAAAGCATTTAAAAAAACTAGTACAGAAACTTTCATTGCTTTAATAAAATCTATCGATTAAAGAGGTGTATAATACCAATCTTATACGGTGCTTCTTTTTTCGATTGTTGCTTTCTCTATCTCAGTCTTAGAACTTTATTAATGTTCAGCTTTTGTAAATTAACTTGAAAAACACATTTCTTGTTAAATTAATTATTAAAATATGACACTTATTTCTTTCAAATTAAATTAAATTTCAATTTAAATTAACCTTTAGAAAATATCTGAAAAAGTACATTTCATATCGAGATAAAGAAAAAATCTCTTTCGTAAATTACAGAGTGGTAAATTTCCAACAAAAATAAGTTAATTAGAAATCTCTTAGATTTTCTGGGAGCCCACGAAAAAAATAAAATACGTGATTCGTTTCATAATGTCTCACAAGGGAGGTCATCGAGTCATCAAATTCAGATTGGCTTCATATTGAGAACATAGACGCGGATAGGGATCATAAGGATCGTGTCATACTCAAAAAGTGCTAAATTTTTTTTTCCTTTAAAAAAAGAGTTAAAAGAGCCGAATTAGCGAGAATCTACTGTACATTTTAGAAAACAGCTCGATAAATGTATTTCCTTACAAAATAGAAGAAAATGACTTTTAGAAAGCTGTAGAGCAGCAAATTTCTTATAAAATTGCGCTAATTAGAAATTTTTGGGGCGCTGGGGTAGCTCGTAAAAAATAAAATATCCGTTTTGTTACTTTTTGCCCCAGTCTCCAATTTCTTAAAATTCAAAGTTCAAAATTTTGTTTGTCCGGAATTCCAAATTTTCCCCTATATCCCTGAATGTTTTAGTGGTATAAACCTTAGAAATAAACAATTCTTTAGTTAAAAAAAAATAAACTTACGTTTCGCCTTCGGGACCATACGGTGGACCATACATTGTCCTATTGGGTGGCGGAAATTGTCCCTGAGCTGGCGGAGGATACTGCCCAGGTGGCCCTGGTGGTCCATACTGTTCCGGTCCACCATACTGAGAATAACCAGGTTGACCCTGATAGGGAGCACCTGTGAAAATTCAAGAGAATACCAATATAAATAATAAAGAACCACAAAATACTTTTTGATTTCGGTGAAAACACACACTCTTCAAAAAAAAAACACCATTAACGGATTATTATAGAGGATATTGTGATTAACAATGTTAATATATCATGCAATTTACTGTTTCTCTTTCGCCCTCTTTCCACTCATGAAACAATATCATTAAAAAAAACACAACTTTTCGCAGATAATTTTGGGTAAAAAAATTACATTTGTGCATTTACAACTGAGAATTTTAAGTAGCAAATAAAATGTACATTTTCTGTTTTTTTTTGAAAATAAAAAACCAACAAGAAAAAAACAGAAAGTGAAAGAGAGAGAGAGGGAGAGATGAGGCGAAAGGAACATACACACAGAGGAATGGCAAAATTAGGATAAATGAGAAAGATGGTGATGGATTTGCACAATTTTCAGCTGTGAATTATTTCAATTGTTGTACCTTGAGGCCGCGAAACAGGGGGATATGGAGCACCCTGTTGATAGGGGGCACGCGATGGCCCCACTGGATCGTCGAAAGGGTTGCTCACACTTATATTATCACCGCTAGCCGGAGGTGCATTACCTATTAATTGATCAACACAAGTCACACAAGCAATTTATTAGTAAAGTTGGTGAATTAAAATGGAAGAGAGATGATATCCATTTGATTAAACCCAGTTTTCTTGTTTCTTTTTTTTTACCTGAGATCCTTTTACAATCTCAGTTTTTTTTCTCATTACATGACTTTTTTATTGTTCAAAAGTATTTTGAAGAAGCTCAAAAAATTGAGGTCAATTTTTGTGAATTACAAACTTCACAACGAATTTCTGAGTATTTTACTAACTTTGATTCAATTAGGATTTTCATGGTCATTCAAATGGTGAATGATTGCAGCAAAATAAATTTAAAAACAAAAATTCAATATAAAAAAAATATGTGTGAAGATTCTAAATGAAGCAGTAAAAAAAAGGAAATGATCCATAATAAAAAAATAAGAAGCCACAATTGAAAATGAAGAACAAAACAAAAGTGGCTGAATTCTTCTCAACATTCATTTTTCTCACATTCATCAACATTTTATTGATCTTCTAGCAGTATTAACTGATTCACCCGAATGAGGGGCTTTATATCATTTTTTTTTTGTAATTCCCTAATGAAAGAATAATGCTGTAAGATATTGTGATATGATTTTTTTTCTTGGTAGATTCTATACATGTTAATGATGATCTTTTTTTAGATACTATGTACAATGTGATTTTTTTTATTGCATTTTCATCCAATATCAAAAGCCTCTTAAGGTGTATTAACACTATTTTGTTAATTACAAAAAAAAATAAAAAATAAAAACGAAATGTTAAATAGAAAGTGAAAAAAAAAATTACCTGGATGAGGTGATTGTGCATTATTTTGCGAAGGAGGCCTCTGCATTGGCGGTGAATTGTAGTCTGGCGTTGATCCCTGAGGATAACCACCTGGATAGCCACCATAGCCATCCATTGATGCTCCACTAGAGCCAGGCGGTGGAAAGGAGTCTTGAGAATTTGATGATCCAGCCACTGACACTATTCAAAGAATTACAATTGAAATTAGAATTAGCTCTTTGCACTGAAAAAACAAATAATTTTCGTAACCAATAATTTTGGAGCATTTTTTGAGGATGTCTATCACAAATAAAATTGTCGTAGAACATGGGAAACTAATTTGCAATTGAGTTTGTATTTTCCGTAGGTGATTGGATCTTGTAATCGAGTCGCTAAATAAATGCACACACGAATATGTCCATTTTGCTCTGAGCGTTTTAATTGTGAAATCTACCGTGCTTTAAAACTTACATAGTTTTGAAGATATCTCGTTAAAATAACATTCCGGAAATGTTAATTTTACCCTGCATTATTGATCCGAAACCGGTGTAAATATTACCCTTTTTAGGTGTATTAGGGGTTAAAGTTACACTTCAGAAGAAGCTAAACTACGCCATGATGATTGTCCTATTTCCATTTAGAAATAGGACAAAAATGCCCGATTTTAAAGATGCCCTATAGAGCATCTTTATAGGGAAGTATACTTCCCCCTAAGTATACAAAAACTTCTTAAACTTCAAAACACTTTAAAGTAAGCCAGAGTCCTGAAACTGTCACGTAGATTGCATCGCAATCTACAAAACTAAATCGTTTTTATAAATAATCGAATATCCAAAGAAAATCGAGCAGTAAAAATTCAAATCGGTCAGTAATAGCTCTGACACACCTTTTAGATCAGGAAAATTTCATAAAGTCAAATACATATCCCTTTCTTTCTTAAAAGTTTAGTATATCGACGGCTCCATTTCATATTATGCTAAGTATACTTAGCTTTATATTACTCCGAGAGATATGTTGTTCCTGAGACCGAGATCTAGGGTAAATTAAGCTAATTCAAAACCTGTTTCAAATGGAAATTTTTCCCTGCTCCAAATGGAAACGTCACTGTTTTCGTGATAAATACAGTAATTAATTAATGTACTTATGTATTTTCTATAAATCAGCTTCATTATTTAGTTAATTTTGCTCCAAATAAAGCAAAAATTCATTCATATTCACAGATTTTAATTTGTTAATTTGTCAGAAAAATTAAGAGTTTAACTTTTCACCAGTGAATTTTTTATCGATCGACATGTTTTCCAATGAAAAACACAATGAGGTGACTGTTGTTTATTGGTTTTGTTTAACATTTATGTCATATTTCTGGATAATTTTAGTTAAATTGAGTGCTAACCTTTATTGTTAACCGTACGTGAAGTTTTCAAATGAAATAATTAATTTATTTCGTACACAAAAAGGGTTTTTCTGAAGTGCTTGCCAATGCTTCAATAGGATACCCTGGAAATATGATTATTTTTTCCAGAGATTTTCTTATTGTTTTAGATAATAAAGGAGAAAAGACCAGTAATAAGAACAAATCCTGTACTCAAGAGCAACTCAACAAGGTTTTTGAAGCCTTTGGTCGCGGTTTGACTTATACACTGTTTGTCTCCAATTAGAAATTTTCCCTTGTCTCCATTTGGATTAATATGTTTCCAATTTTACGCTCGCGTATTTTTCTTGTATTTAAGAATTTTTCAAATTATATCTAAAGAATTTTCACTAAACAGACACATTCTAGAAGAGTCAAGGAGCAAATTTATGTAATTATCTTCAGAAAAAAAAAATAAACTTAATGTGCTGAATTTTCTGTTAAAGTTAAAGCGCCTGGAAATGGTTTTGAATTAGGACATATACCCTATAATCTTTCCGCTAATGAACCAATAAGTAATTTTTGTCCTAAAATCAATTTCATTACTCTCAAAACTTTTTATGGGATCTTTTAATTTTAAGTGATTTATGAAGCGGTTTAAATCGGTTGAGAACTATAAACGGTAAATGATGCGAAAGTACTTTTGAACTCATCATTTTTCAACCTCATATCCTTATTGGATCCACGGGATTAGGACATCTAGATTAGTAGCCTATGCCTGACGATCCTCCGCCACTACAGAAGATGTTCAGTACTTTTGACGTATAGCATCTAAGTTACGAGTTCGATCACTTCGCTAAGCCTGGGAAGCTTTGCCACTCCTATTTATATAGATATGTAAATTTGTACAATTGGCTTAATCAGAATCATTGAATTGGTAAATAAAAATCATTTTCAACTTAGGGCAGAATCACATTGACAGTAAAATGTTCACCGTATTTCGTTAATTTACGCATTTTCATTTCAGTTCTTACGCAAATTCTCGATTACCGTATTACCTTATCTCATACTCGGTGGCACAAGGTGAAAATTATATAAGAAAATTGAAGAAATAAAACGAAAATGCGATAAACGGTGAGCAAAAAATGTACGATTAATTTCTCGTAGTTTTCTTTGATCACTGTTTATCGAATTTTCGTTTTATTACTTCACTTTTCTTATATTATTTTGACATAGTGCCACGGAATATGAGATAAGGTAATACGGTAATGGAAAATTTGCGTAAGAATTGCAATGAAAATGCGTAAATTAACGAAATACGGTGAGGCTACAGCGAGCATTTTGTTGTCAATGTGATTTTGCCCTTAACCATAAATCTGTAAGACGATTAAGGAACGTGATAGTGCAAACCTCAAAGACATGTAAGCTCTTTTACCAAATCAAATGCTTTAAATTATTTTTCCATGAATGATTGTTTAAAAATTGTCATTTTTACAATTCTAATGGAAGTTTAAATATTGAACTATATCACCAATCTAATCTAATAGGGCACTCTTATCAAATTTTTAAAAGAAAAAGGGACTAACTCTTACCTGGTGAAGGAACAGATGTGTTTTTTGCATTCTTTTTCTTGGAGCCTGCCTCCACTTGTTGAATGATTGGCAAAGGATCAATTCCCCCACGATCAAAATGACACTCAAATGTCAAGAGATTTTTCGTGTAGTGCTTCCTGAGAGTATAAGCTGCACTACTGCTTGCACCAATTCCCAGCATACCAGCAATATCCTTCCATGTTTTGCTCTTGGTAACCTGAATATGAGGTTCCGCCCCATGAAAAGCATCATCCGATTGATTGGAGGAAATGAGAGAAAATCCAATTAAAATGTGATGTTTGATGACTACCAATATATCAATTTTCAATATCAAATTCATTTTGTTTCTTTTTTTTATATTTTTTAGTATATAATGCATGTTAAATAATTAACACACCATTTTTTAAATAACCCCCTCTACAATATTTCCATCATCCCTCTGCACCATGTATGACGATATAGAGCAACCAATTAGGGAGCAAACCAAAAATTGAAAATTATTTTTCGACAGAAGCATTGAGTGAAAAACAAGCACCACCCCCTTACAGACCCCCTCCGCCCCTCCCAACCGCCCCTTTCGCGCCATTATCGCGAAACATGTTATTTTGCATTTTCATGTAAATGTACATGAATTTTTGCACAAAAATACCTCTATACATTAGCAGATAAAATTTTCAATTCTTTTTCATTAAAATCAATTTTCAAACAGATTATGTACCATGGTTGAGTTGCTCGTCTAGTGGTGTTATTATATGTGTTTTATTTTGTTAAAAAAAAATAATTACATTCAACAATAACCATCCCCATAATAAATTGTGTGTTACATTATTTTTTTTAGCCATTTCCCTCATTCACCACAAGAAAAAAAAAGACCAACATAATTTTCATCATGATGCATTTTGTGCTCTAATATACATCGATTTTACTCTTGAAATTTGTTACATGACAGCGAGATTTTTGTGATATTAGTGGAGAGAAATTCATGTGAAATATTAGTGGCGCATAACAGATGGAAAAAAAAGGAGTAGGGGAAAATGCCCATGTTTCGTACGATCCCAATCTTCGTAATGACTAATTTTTTCCTGTACAGAAAAAAATATTTCGTAAAATTGTTCGTAAATGTTTGTGAATTCCTTCTGGGGACTTACAAAATGTTCGTAAATCGTATAAACCACTAAAAGTCGTTGAAGTTCGAAAATTCAAATTCAATTTCGAATTTTCATACTAAATTTTCGAACAAGGTAGGGTAAATTTATCAAACACACATAAAAGCTGGCAAGAGTTACTCAGAGATTATGGAGTGATTAAATACTGGGGCAAGAACAGTAAACGTCGTTGTTCTGTTTTTATCCTCACAACAATGTGAAAACCGTCATATTTTGACACTTGAGCACTTCGAAATTCGAACAGGATGTACTTCAGCCACCTTGCGAAAGTATTAAGAAGTAAGAAAGTCTCTTTTTGGCTTTTCAAATAGATATTCGAATTTTTCAAGATCTACTTCTGTACGGAAAGAATGAGCCCAAACAGAAGTAGATTTTGATTCTCCAATAGTGTCTTGAATAAAAGGTAAATGGAACTCTATTTGCACAAAAAGTCGTTGAAGTTCGAAAATTCAAATTCAATTACGAATTTTCATACTAAATTTTCGTACAAGTTGGAGAAAATTTATGAAATTTCACACAAAAAAGCTGGCAAAAGAGTTATTCGGTGATTATGGAGTGATTAAATACTGGGGCAATAACAGTAACCGTCGTTGTTCTGTTTTTTCCTCACAAAACAATGTGAAGACCTATTCGAAAATCAAGCAGAAAAGTCTAATGTGCAAGTTCACGTATTCGCCGATTTAGCGCTGATTGTTCTACCATTTCGAAGTTCGGTATTATTAACACTTCAATAATTAAAAATGATAACAACAGAGTGTAAAAACTTTTGCTACAAAAAGACAATTTTTGTGTAGTTTCGTGGAATTTTTGGATTGCAAAACGTTTGAATTTCAATTTTATTAAAATAAATGCTTTTTTTGTTGAACTTGCTCACTTTTGTATATACATCGGTAACACATTTCTTTAAATATTCGAACTTCCAACAGGTTTTTAAGTAAGTTCTCTCTGATATACATTCGAATCGGTACTGAAAAAACCTCAACGGGAGAAAGCTCTCAAATCGGGTATATTACTGAACGAAAGGAATGCGTCTCGGCTAAAGATCAAGAAATCAAGATCATCAACAATTAACGAAACGTCATCCGTGTCAAAACATTTGATGAGTTTTGTGATCTTGTCACTTGTATCATCAAAGAAAGCAAGAAAATTTATTATTCTCAGAGATTTCTAAAATGAAAATTAACTAAAAATCAGTGATGAAAAGTCGGGGGGAGAAGAGGAAATCTAGGAAAGGTGACTGAAAAAAAAATCGGTCCTAATGCTTTTAACACACATTTTAGATCAGGAAAATTGCATAGTCAAAATTTACATCCCTTTCTTTCTATAAAGCTTTGCATATGGCTATCTTACTCTTTCGCACTCTTCTTCTTCTTTTGAACATCACACTAAATTAAAATTACTTTAGTCGAAGACCGAAAGACTGTGATAGACTTCTGCAAAGTTTTTGAGGAAGGGACGCGAATTTTGATTTCATGAAATTTTATCGATCTTAAAGGTGTGCCGGAGCCATAAGAGCTCTTTAATCCTACATTCCAAGTTCAACCGGAAAAGCTAGAAGGAAAATACGTGGCCCCAATGTAAATTTAAGACAAAAGATCGTTCACGGAGATTTTTGCATTAACCACAGATCGACAAAGGAGCCTAGTGTTTCTGACTACGATTCGAGACTAACTAAGTGGACAGAACTTGGAAATTTTCTCAATAAAACAGGCTCCCCTAACACTTTCGTCTGCTTTAGAA
The DNA here is from genome assembly GCF_024763615.1 of Phlebotomus papatasi. NCBI lineage: Eukaryota > Metazoa > Arthropoda > Insecta > Diptera > Psychodidae > Phlebotomus > Phlebotomus papatasi. Next base: position 84,097,631 of record NC_077222.1, read on the forward strand.
CTTTGGGTATCCATGCAAAAAAGTTCTTTTTTTAGACTATTTAGTAGCGACAAAAACCGATTCTTGTGCATGATTGGAAACTATAAGGATGTCCAAATCTTTCTGCAGAATCCCAATTAACTCCTGCGCTAAGATATCTTTGGTCAAAAATCGTGAATTTTCGATTTTGTGCTTCCTTGCAGATATTGTGACTTTTTTTCATATTTCTAAACCAGAATAAGGAAGAACTTCTCAGGGCCAATAAGGATGATAACTAACAATTACAAATTGCATAAATTTGGAAAATAAATATTTAGTAAATTTTGAAGAAAAAAAACTAGTTCAAACCTTTTGGGTACACTCGTCCCCAAAAATCTAGACGTCAAATGTAACGGTTTTTCTTTTGCTTTTTGCTTTGCTTTTTGACACCAACCTTGTAACAAAATTCCAAGCGGGTGCGACATTTTTTGGCATTATGGCCGATGATTTTGATACTTGGCAACGCGGGAGATTGCTTTCAGGGAAGTTTTGACCGTTTTCTCTGATTTAAATGAATTCTGATTGTCCAGGAAGTACAAATAGACTCTCTAAAATTCGGGCATTTGGGACCGAAATGTCAGCCGAATTAGAGGGAAATTCGTGCGACAAACTTTTCGAAATGCAACGATTTTTTGTTCATCTGCATGCACATATTAAGTTTACGTACTCATATTTATTGTAAATTTCATGAAAATTCCTTAATAATACAAAATCACTTCATAACTAAGACAAACCGTGGCAAATTTAAGGATATTTGCTTCATTCGATAATTGCAGTCAAACTTGAAAAATGGCGACAAACTTTTTTCGAATTTAACTGCCGCCGAATTAAAAAGTAGCCCGATCTTAAAAGAGCCGAATTAGCGAGAGTCTACTGTATCTTTTAGACTCTTGAGAAAGGTCTTGAGGTCATCATTCATAACACGATCACTTAACAAGCTTGGTTTGTCATTTGTTCGTAAAGTTTTGCCAAATAAACAAAAATGTACGAACAAATGTTTGTAAAAGAACAAAAAATGCTCGTCAAGCGATTATGTTCCGAACAAAGTTTGTAAAAAAAGTATAAACTTTTACGAACATTTTTGTAGGTTATGAGATTTATGAGCATTTCGAAAGTCCCCAGTTATGAAGGATTTCACAAAATATTTTTCTTTGTGTATGTTTTTTTTAAATAAATGTGATTCATCGCTCCTTTATTTTAAAAACTAGGGAAAAGTACCTAGTTTTTAAAATACATTGCAAAGTCACATTTAAAGTTGAGAAATATAGGAAAAATTTAGTCATTACGAAGTCTGGGATTGTACGAATCCATGTGCACTTTCCCCTATTTATTTTCTGCCATTATACATTATGTGAAAGAATTTGCAGCAATTAATGGTTATTTGTGTTATCGATTTGTAATAAATTCTCCATATTTGCAGAGTGATTAATTAGTAAAAAGCCCCCATAATATAAAAAAAGAGAGAGAGAGAAATACAAGTGGTTAATAGATGTTGAATGAGAAGCCTATTGTTATTATTTGTCAGTGTGTCACTTCTAAAGAGTGCAATCACCTAAAAAAGCATAGAGAAATGAGTTGAACAAAGTTTGATTTAGTATTTTACTAATGGAACTACTACGGCACCTTGCATACCTCGACGAATCCGCCCCGTTCCTTAACCAACATATATAACCTATACAGATCCAGAGGCTGCTTCGAGATCGTTGGACACGCTGTTATAGGCGATCGACGATCTTCCATAAAGCTCAATAATTTATCCAGCCACACCCGTCGATCTGGATTATCATCCATATCGTAGAGTTTACATAAGCTGTCCGATTTCTTCATATGAAAATGAATTTTTAACAGAAAAAAAACTATTAGTAAAAATATAATAAAATCAATTGAAAACTTATAAATAATGTGATATTCTTATTTAAAAAAAAATCAAGTTAATATAAATAGATATTGCATTAAAGCGTCATGCATTTTACATAATTTAGAGCCAAATACCCTAAAACAAATTGTATAATTTTAATAAAGAAAATTATTATTCGTGGAATATGCGCTGTTAACAGATGAAACAATTGCCAATTGTATATTAATGAATTTTGCAATATTTCACCAATCATTATGCCCAAATTTTCCAAATATAATTTTTTTTGATTTAGTAAATAGAAAGAATTCAAAATATTTTTCTTTTTGTTATTTTATAAAAAAAAACATCGAGAAGCCACGAACCAGAAAAGGTTAATAATTTTGTTATTATACCGTGAAAGTAACAGACAAAAAGCAAAGCCAAATTACTTTTTATCCCTTTCACCGAAGATATTAATATAATATACAAAAGTTAATAAAATGTGAGTTACATATTATATTTTTTTTTAATTAATCGTGAATTAAAATAACTAAATGAGTTAATATATAAAAGAAAAATGTGTGAAATATATTGACAAAATTCAATAAAATAACCACCTTTGTTGATCGGTAAGTTTCCTGTGGAACGTGGCTGTTAAAAACCTGCAATTTATTTTATAACACATGTTGATAAAATAATCTCTTTATCCATAAATAAAACAAAAATATTTGTCTTAATAAAGAAAAAAGAAACAGTAATGTGTAAAATTTTACTTAAAGAATCAGTGCATTTTTCACAATATTTTAAATAAACCATAGTTTAATTTAAAAATAAAGAAAGATTCGAGATTTTCAAATATGATAATATAGTTATAAAAGATTATTCATATAGAAAAATACTAACCGGACTTGCTGGTGTTCTTGACCATGTTGGAGATCCCATTTCAAAATCTTCATGCTGCTGATGAGCACCGGGTGATGCACTTGGTGGCGCTAAGTGGCTCTGATTGTATTGATCACTTTTACGAGATTTCGGTGTCGAACACTGAGGATCTTCAGCAGATGCTGCAATTGGAAAACAATTAAGTATTTTAATGAGAAAACCACTTAAAGAAAGTTCACACAAATTAGATTAGGATCAGAAATTGATAGGTTGACTTTTTAATTGCCCTAAATTACTTGTAAACGTACGACTATATTCTGAAAAAGAATTTGTTAAAATGATATTCTTCTATACAGAATATGTAAAAGTTCTGTTAAATCAACAGACAACTAGATCTTGTTAAAAGTTTGTCAAAATGATGTTCTTTCATAAAAAATGTATGAAAAAGTTTTACCAAATTGGTAAACAACATCCTTTTGACAAAATCTAAACAAGACCTCTTTACAGAAGGTTCTTTTTCAGAGTAAGGTACCTAGTGCAAGTTTGGAAAACTTGAAACATTCCAAAAAGGGCTACACAGAAAACAAATTTTTGTAAAAATGTTCGTAAATGTTTGTGAAATCATATGGCAGACTTACGAAAAGCTCGTAAATCGTATAACCCACAAACATGTTCGTAAAAATTTGTACTTTTTTCACAAACATTGTTTGTAACATGATCATTTGACGAACATTTTTTGTACTTTTACAAACATTTGTTCGTAAATGTTCGTAAACACACAAAAAATGTTCGTAAAACTTTGTCATTTGTTCGTAAATGTTCGTATAATGTTCGACAGGAAAACAAACATTTACGAAGAAATGACAAAATTTTACGAACATTTTTTTTTGGAGACTTACGAAATGCTCATAAATTGTATAACCCACCAAGTTCGTAAAAGTTTGTACTTTTTCCACAAACATTCTTCGTAACATGATCAATTAACATGCATTTCTTCCTCTTTTACAAACATTTGGTCGCAAATATTCGTAAATACGCAAAAAATGTTCGTTAAATATTGTCATTTGCTCGCAAAGTTTTGCCACACAAACGAAAAAGTACGAACAAATTTTCGTAAAAGAACAAAAATGTTTGTTAGATGATGATCATGTTATGAACAATGTTTGTGAAAAAATCACAAACTTTTACGAACTTTTAGTTGGTTATATGATTCACGAGTCTTTTGTATGTTCTCTGTAGCAATTGACAGATTTACAAACAATTTTATTATTTTTATTTCTGTGTGAGCTATAGAAGCCACAAGCTGAGTTTGATTTGCCACACGATCCTAATCAATTACATTGTAACTTCAGTCGATTACTTTCGGAATTGCGAGACGTGAAAACGGTATCGTGTGTACAATTGAACCGGCAGCTCATGGTGTCCACGGATTGTGGTTTATTAGGAGAATCTTGTGAACGTTTTGTTTATTATTAATTGTATTTATGAACAGAGAATCGTCAATCAAAGCATATGACCCTCAAGTCTCTTTAATTTAAATCCCAATATATCCGGTTTTATTGGGACCACAGTGAACCTACTTCATTTTTTGGCAACATCACAAGTGATTTATGACCAGAGCACAATAACTTTTGTTTTGTTTTGTAAACATGTCTAGATCTAGATCAAGATCTCAACTCACTCTCCCTGAAATGTCAAAAATATGTTTACTAAAGAAAAGTTATTGTGCATTGGGCATTACAAATCGAAAAACAACTTTAGATAAAAATATAAATTAGGACGAGAGATAAGTCGATTAATTTTTTAAGGTTGACACCTTATAGTTTAGTTCACAACCGTACGAGGGAGTAAAGTTTTCGTTTTCTTTGATCCAGTGGCTTTCTCCAGTGGTAATAACTCAATTAAGGATAGTAGGGTGAAAGGAACACCTATTGACACTTTAAGAACTAGTGTCAGGACTTATTGATACCCTACTCTGTACCATTTGGAATACGAAATTCGAACATTTATCCTAATAAAAAATGCAGATTAATGAAGAAACGTTATTTAACTTAAATTTTATTGGATGCATTAAATAAATTTCAACATTTTGACAAAAGTGTCAATAGGGCTTCCCTGTCGAAGAGGTGTTCCTTCAACCCTACTTATGAATCTTTTATAGGCGATGAAAACAATATTTATATTTGTGATAAACCTTTTGGATCAGGAAAATTTCATGAAATCAAAATTTCCTTCCTATTCATTCTTAAACGTTTTGCATCTAAGTAACCCACTTTTTTGCACTCTTCTTTTTCTTCTTTTGAACGCCATAACTTTTGAAAAAAACTAGGATTCAATTTTTGATTTCTTGAAATTTTTCTGATACAAAAAGAGTCGGAAACATTACTAAAATGTATTGTTTTTTTTAGTTACATTAAAAATGAGGGTAATAGAATGATTTTAGCCTTAAAATTCTTTTCAAGTTTGCTTTTAACTAAGACAAATCCAAAATGTCAAAGTAACTAGGCATTGAAAGTTAATCATTAATTAATTGAAACGTAATCTTTGAACAGGTACAATTTTGAGCTCAATCTATAATTATTTTGTTTAAATAATCTGCTATCTTTTTTAAAGTTTTGGCTGAACTAAGAAATGGTCGTGTTGGTCATAATAACTCATTTCGTTTCTCTGAAGAACAAAGTTTTGTTAAGCACACAAATGGATCTTGTTAAAATTTTGTAAAAAGGATGTTCTTTATCAATTTGACAAATTTTTTGTCACATTTTATATGGAAAAAAACATCATTTGACAAACTTTTAACAAGATCCAGTTAGCCAATTTGACAAAACTATTCCATATTCTGTATGAAAGTAGAGATGGTAAATTTTCAGAAATTTCACAGCAGTCGCCATCTACTTTAGGCGGAAATTCATGAAATTTCTTGAAATTTACCAACTCTATATGAAAGATGATCCTTTTGACAAACTTCTTGTAAATTTTACAAAACTTTTTTTCCAATTAAATTGAAAAACTTAGTAACTTAGCATTTTAAAATTGTTCAGTATGCCAAAAATTATTCTTGCACTTCTTCAGAAAGATATAGCAGGAAATTTGATGACCAAAATATTTTTTTTGATATATCCCGGAATAGTTAAAAATAGATTGCGACTAACTGAATTCTTTGAAAGAGGATTTGGTAAAGTAATTTTGGAATTAATTTGAGGTAAATTTGGACTTGGTTTGGAATTTAGTAGCCAAACGTATGAGAGCCGGGAGAGATTTTAGTCTGCTATAATAAATGCTGGCACAACATTCCATGAAGGAACAAGGCCTCCCCGAAAGGGGATTTCTAGACATGCATTATTATATTTTTTCTTGTACGGGATGAGGTTGTCAGTCCCATGCCCGTGGAATCAAGTGCAGTGAAGCTCACTGGATGAAATCCGAACACCTTTAACGCCAGAAAAATTCCTGGTGACCTAAAGGGGATTCGAACCCGGGACACTTGCATCATAGAGCGAGTGCTTCTGCTACATATATTCTGCTGTTTCAGGACAAAATTGTCCTTCCGGTGAGCGACGGTGAGGTGGTTTAATCCAAATTTAAAACACTCAAGGTTCCAGAGCTTTCGACACTATATCGTGTCTTCTTCAGTGGTTCTTGGTTAGTCTATTATTTTGGATATTGTCACTATTTTTGTCTAAATTTACACTGATCAGATTGGAAACAACAGTTGGGATGCTATATATAATTAGAGAGAGATATATTCCTTACCTGCAGAAGCATTTGAAAGCGTACTCTGTTGACTGGCCTCATCAAGTGGTGCACCATCGGGACCAGTAGTTACTAATGATGTCACCGGATGCGATCCAGTCGGTCCCGATGAACTAATACCATTATCCTGGGGTCCTTCGGGTGTTACACTGCCATCTGAATGACTATTGGGACCACCTGGAGCACCAGAACTTGGCGTTGGTGTACCCCCAACAACGACTGTTGGTGTATTTTGTGGTGCCGAAGATGGTGGTCCCATACTACCTGTCGGTCCCATTGGTGGACCCATATGATGTGGCGGACCCATTGGTGGATGCATACCCGGTCCATTCCCATAGCCCTGTGGCGGTGTTGGGCTCTGGGCACCCACGTAGCCACCCTTGTGCTGTAGATGCTGCTTCAAGTAGTTGAGTGGTCGTGGGGAGCCTCCTGTTGGTGGCCCTGGAGGTGGCGGTGGGGCATTCTTTCCACCTGGTTGTTGTTGTTGCTGCTGTTGTTGTTGCTGTTGTTGTTGTTGCTGCTGCTGCTGCTGCTGTTGTTGTTGCTGCTGCTGCTGCTGCTGCTGCTGTTGCACATGATTTCCCATCATACCACTGCCCGGCTGTGGAGCCGGTGGACCCCAATTTTGCTGATAAGGCGGAAACTGAGAATGTGGTCCAACGTGATTGGGCATCGGCCTGCCCGGATACTGACCCGGACCCGGTGGCATACTATTCGATGGTGGCGGTTGTCCTCCTGGACCTGGTCCATAACTTCCAGGATATTGAGGACGAGGTGAGTAATTTCCTAAAGGAAAAAAATATAAGTCAGTTTTTGTGAATTTAGACCCGGAGATGTCATCTTTATCCACCTGGAGAATACTGTTGAGATTGTGGCGGATATGGAGACATATTTTGAGGTCCAGGTCCTGGTCCAGGTCCAGGACTAGGTCCCATTTTGTAACCACCATGCATATGAGGTGGGGGCGGTGGTGGTGTTTGGTAGCTGCCCTGAGCTGCTGCCATTGCTGGCGATTGTTGCTGTTGCTGCGGTTGATTCGTTCCAGGTGCCGTTGGTGGACGAACAGGTGATGTTGCAGGATCCAGCGGTGGTGGCTGTGATTGCTGCTGATGCTGCTGTTGCGATGAGCTATTTTGCGTACTCTGAGGTGCTTGACTTGGAACCTGAGAATGACTACTAGAAGGACGTGGTGGCATCTGAACGTTTTGCTGACCTATTGAAGCACATTATGCAAAAAAACCAAAATTGAATATCAGGAATATGCGGAATTTAGCTCAAATAGAGGAAAAACTATCACTTCTGCTCTTCCTCATATTTCACACATAAAATTTATGAGGCATTAGAAAAACATTAAATTAGCATTTTTGTCTTTTCATCATAACATAATAGAGAGCTTAGTTAGAGAGTCTCCTGTTGGTTTTTCACCGGAATTTAACAAATTAAATAGCAAGTAGGGGAAGTGTGCCAAATTTCGGCCAGCTTCTAATTTCGGCCACTTTGAGTGTAATTTCGGCCATGGAAATAAATTAATTAAAATTATATATGTTATCTTCGAATAGTCAATGAATTCATTTTGCTTTTAAATATTTATTCATTTTAGGATATATAAACAGAAAGACTTAAATTTTAGGTATAATTTGCATTTAGGGTAGAGTAAGCCCTTTTCGCCACCTTAAGGTTTTATCCCCTTGTAATTCTTACAATTTTTGTCGAAATAAAATGAAATTTTCTGTACAGATGCTTTGAAGCATTGTCTCTCTATTAAACCAGGAGACTTCCCGGGAAGTTCTGGGCATCTAGTTGAAAAAATACATTTCCTACAGGAATGTATGTTTCAGTACTTTTCGCCACCTTGTAAACACTTTTTCGCTACTGTGTAAGCACTTTTTCGCCACTTGTTTTTAATTGATTTTTAAGAAACAGCAGCTTTCGGAAACCCCCAAAAGTACAAGGCGCAGTACTTTTCTTTTATTTATCACCGATACCAGACAATTACTAGAGTATTTCGAATAATTTTTGCACATTTTTTATTTCCGACAAAAAACAATTGAAAATTACGCATGTTTCAACTAAATTCCACGAGGTGCGCCACTTGTAAAATGCTTGGAAAAATGAGTGGCGAAAAGTACTTACACAGCCGAAAAAAGTAAGCCCTTTTCACCACATCTGAATTTAATTAACTTTTTTAGATAACGTTATTATAAATGATATTATAATAAAGTTTAGTTAATAAGAGATTGAGTTTCAGTGAAAAATATCAAATACTCTATAACAAAAAACACAAAATAATGCAAGATAATTTCTCTTAGCGTTGATAAGTTTCTTAAGAACTCCATATTTTTTTTTGGTAATTGTTCATCATGTCGAGAATTTCTCTTAATAATTTGCAAATAATCTATTCGGCAAAGAACCTAATATGGTTTTCTGATCCGTTGGACTAGAGGTCACGAAATAATACTCAATTCGTAGTTCCATGAGCTTATAATTCCCTTAAAAAGTGATTTTATATGTAGGTGGCGAAAAAGTGCTTACTGGCGAAAAAGTACTGACTCTACCCTACATTGCGTTGTAAAAACTCAGTGTGGAAAGAGTCTTACAAAAAATGTGACAGATCGATTGTGTTTCTAGCAGTTCTACGATTTGTGGTGAAGTGCAAAAGGTTTTCCTTCGGTGTTTTTCATGAAAATTGATTAGTTTTCATTAAAGATTGTTTCTGTTTGTGTTAATAGTGAATCAATCTTTAAATTTCGGGTGAAATTTCCCAGCTGGATCCTTTATTTCGCGTAAAAATGTATATACTTTGTGAGCGTCTCTTCGATGAGGTAGTGTTGCCTTTTCCGGCAACATCTTTTGCTTTCCAAAATTTCTTATTCATTTTGTGTTTTTTTTTCAATTTCTGAGTTCTACAATGTCCAGAGAAAAAAAAAAACATCGCTTCTATGAAAAAGATGATGTGGAAAATGCCTTGGAAGAGTTCAGAAAGGGCAAATTGCTACGGGACTCTGCGCGTAAATTTGAGATGCTACTCTTCAGGTCTTCAGGACAAATTACACGGAAGATCTCAGGGCTAGTGGGTCATATAAACGTATTAAACTAAATACTAAACTCGTTCCGTTTGAAGTTTTGAAATTTTCCATCCATTGCTTCACAAAAAGTGGCCAGAAAAAAGGTGGCCGGTATTTCACTCAAAGAGGCCGGAACCCAAAGAAATGTCCATATTATTATTAACTTTTCAATATTTTAGGAAGAGATTTAAAGAAAACAAAGATGATAAACTAGTTTTCAAAGGTTCCACACAACCTTCCCGAAAAGGAAGTAATAAAAAATATCAATATGAATTAAAAATATTGCATTTCAAACGTAGGACTTCGGTGCTTATATGCAACTATGCCGAAATTTGGCACACTTACCCTATATTTTAGCAAAAAGGAAAGAAGGAATTCTATGAGAGTGTGTGATGTGAAATGTGCAATTTCGTGGCGCACGCGTTTCATTACCATCATTGCCAGACGAACGACCTCATTTTTAATTAAATGCCATATTATTATTATGAAGAATGCTTCTACTTCTCTTATTCGCCGACAATAATTTGATACACGTGCGTTCATTTTAAGTTTTTTTTTATTGCTACACACTGTTTTGCAAACTTATACATATATACTGAAAGATTATCTATACATCAACTCTGTATTAATATAAAGGTTGATGAATGTGCTGTGCATACGTATATACCTGTAATTTGCAATTAATTCATTTGAATTAATTAGGCGAAACTATGATAATCACGTAACTGAACTCAAAATTTATCTGATCAATCTAATGCATCTAATGCCGTCCCTTTAATGTTATCAATAATTCTATACAGCATCTTGTATATATGATAATTCTCTTAATTGCTTTTGAAGCATTAATAACCTTCCAATACAATATTCTAAGAATTCAATAAAATGCCAACATCTTAAAGACAGAGAGTAATTTTACCAATTTTATATTCTATTGTTGGACATTCTCTTTGTTATTCACCGCCTAGAATTTCTGATTGAGGTGTGGATTCAATTTCTTCGTCTTGATTAAAACTAAACATTAGGTAAAGATAGAGATTGACGTCTCTTCTGAAAATCTTGTCCATTACATTTTCCCGAGTTGAACATTTTCCCCTGAATCTGACCTCTAAATATTTTACTTGCTTCGTCCTCTTTCATAACTTCAGAAAGTTTATAGCATAATTTCGCTTGTTAGAATATCTTTAATAGGTTTTGCTATTTTTAAAGCTACAATTATGTCGCAATTATGTGCAAAACGTTTAGGAAAATTACTTTTCATATTTTTTCTTCAAAAATTCTATCTAATTTATTACTACCAATTGCGCTTGTTATTAGTTCAGTTGAAACATCCTATACCGTTGAATATTCCAGATTTATCTTTATACTTAGCATTAAACTAGCTTCTTATCTGGATAATAAAACGGTTTTTAATTAGTAAAATAGTTTACAGAACCAAATTCTAATGAGAATGTTATCAAATTTTTCTGTAACTACCCAGCGTTAATAAAAAATTGTCGGAGATAAAAAGGACACTTATTCCTAAAAAAAAAAGAATATAAAAACATGAAAAAAAAATCTTATTTTGATTGAAACTTTCCAAAGTATCCAAATGCGTTACCAAAAATCGTAATTAAAATGAAAATATGTTTTTTGTGACTTCAAATTGATTAAATTCACTTTTTAAAATAGTAGGTGAGATTGTTAAGAATCTCACCTAATATTAAAGATTATTGTTTAAGCGAAAAAACTCGTTTGAAACTCGAACTCCACCCATAATCAACATAAATTTTGTGATTTTTAAAAGGGTTTGTCTCTAGAATATCTAATTAACTGAATACTTCTTTTTGCCAATCAACAATCTATAAGTTTATTAATAATTTGTTTTTGTCCAATTTCACTACTTTATTAAATTTATTACATTTCTGTTGTTATACTTGCTAATAATTTCCTTGACTAGTGCTGTTAACTGTTGCTTAGTATCAGTGTAAGGAATTACTTATCCTTGAACTAATCTAAACTGACAATTACCAGCAGAAATTTAACACTTACTATCAAGTTGAAATCTATCTTGATTAACATTTGAAGATCCTCTGATATTCTAGTCTCACTAGTCTCTCACTAGGTCTAGTCTCACTACTAACTATACATTTTTAGGAGAAAGAGATAAGCAACATTCCGGTAATTTCAGTACAGTAAGATTTTGATGAGGAAATGAACTCTGAAAAATGGTACTTGATTTACTGAAAATACTTAAATGCTACATTTCTGATGAACAAGTACCGCTAGTAGTAAGATTTAACTGCTAGTCATGACTAAAAGCTCTTCAGAATTGATCCTATCTGACCTAATTAATGAGGAGATGAAAAAAGAATTCTGCGGTGTTCAGGTTATGTTTAATAATGTTTCGGATGAAAATTTGAGACATCAAAAAGCACAAAACGAAATTTCTCCACCATAGGGTAAGTGTGCCTAATTCCGGCCAGCTTGCAATTTCGGCCACCTTTTTTGTTCCTCGAATTTCCATGAACTTTTAGTTTTTACATACTCTAGAGATTATGCAATGCAAAAGAATAACAAAAAATGTAGCTTCGACAAACGAGATGACGTGAAAAGGCATTGGAAGAATTCCTGATGGGCAAGGAACTATGAGAATGAAGGTGGCCGAAATAGGGCACCAAAGCTATGTTTACATTTTTATTCATTTTAAAATGTATTAGGAATGATTTTAGAGTAAATAAAGACAGTAAACTCTTTACAAGGTTCCAAGCAACACTCTTTCAGAAGAAGGAACAAAAAATATCAATTTGTATTTAAAATATTACATTTCAAACTTGAGACTTTGACGCTTGCATGCAACTATGCCGAAATTTGGCACACTTACCCTAATTCAAGACGCTCAAGACAAAATAATTTTGTCTATACAATGTTAAAAGCGCACTTGTTTATGTTTTCAATAAAAGGCAATTGACTGTCCACCAGACTGTGATCAGAATCTAAGCACAAAGTTTTTTTTTATTTGGTTAGATACACTTACGACTTAAACCGAGAAGCGGCTTAAGGTGGTCTTCAGACTAGAGATTTAGCCCAGTCTCTGAAAGTCTCAAAATCTTAAATAGCAACCAATTTTATTGATTTTTTCAGTGTCTAATGGATCATACAAATTCATGACACATTATACTTCATAATCTTATCAGAACTGAATAGGTGTATGTATGACATATAGAATTATAGGATTTGCTTGTCACTTGCCTTTCGTTTGAATTTTCTATCCGGAGTTTGAATATTATTGTGATATAATGTAATACAAGAATCGAGATCTCGGCAATGCCCCCAGACACTGACCTTCACCAATTTGACCCATTTTATTTGCATGTTAACTCAGAAAATCTTAGTGAAATGACGTCATTCACGTAATATTGCATAAGAGTAAATAAGAAATTCAAACACTTTTCAAATTTCACAGTCAATTAATGTTATGTATTTGCGTCAAAATTTCACTTGAAGTATATCTTTCTGTAGTCGGTTCTCTCATCTCTACCTTTTATGTGCATGTGGAATTTCACATTATTGGCATTATTTATCATGAAAAAAATGAGATACATTATTTACACTTGTAAGAAAATAACCTGTAATAAGTTATTATGGTGAACGAGATTGACTACGAAAAAAAATCGTTGAACCCTATGTGTAGACAATCACAGTTATATAAACACAAAAATATTATACATCTACTTAAGAATACGACAAATGATTGGATATTCATTTGTTTTTGCAAATAGTACTGAAATAATTTATGTATATAACATTGACTCTATAAATACATTAGTAGTATAAATAATACAAAGCTGCGTTATAAACAGACTTGAGAAGAAGAACAAATGTGTGACAAATAGCAGAGAAATGCACGAAAAAAAAGGAATTAAAATTAAATGAGAACAAATTACGTGAAGTCGAAGAGTAAAAATATGCATGGAATTTTACTGAAGAATTTCATTCATGATTCCCATTATCATAATTATCAATGAAGTTGAGGCAAAAGTGGATATAAGTATATATATTGTGTATAAATGTACATCACGACGACGTCATCCACATTAATCGTATATACACATATCTATCTATAATGGGATGTATGTATAATAAAATATACACGTAACACGACTTTATTTATAGCTTTTTCAACATATACCACACATTATAATCGTCGCAAACAGTAAATTGATTCAGTATAATGTACATAAGAATATATGTTGTACAAGAAGGAATGGCATGTGGTTGAATTGCAACTGGAATTGAATGTGTTATTATTTATAATACAAAAGTTGCATTTTGTCGTTTTTTTCATCTACATATCTTAATTTTTTATCTACTTAATTTTTTACTATAAATACACTCCTTGATGAATAACAATTAGTTCAATTGTAATAGAGGAAAAGTGAGATAATTTACAGGAAAACTAAAATTTGAGGAATAAAGCTTTCAAGAAAAATTAGTATTACTTGGATTACTTGCATTTCAAGGGGTAACTCATATTGAGAAACCCTCGTTAATTGTCAGAGAAACGCTTCGCGAAACCCGAAAAACCCACTTTTTGCATCGCGAAACCCGAGAAACCCAAGAATTGCATCGCGAAACCCGAGAAACCCAGTGTCTGCATCGCGAAACCCGAGCGAGAAACCCAATTTCTGCGTCGCGAAACCCGAGAAACCAGAAACCCTTGTCAGAAAAAATGGGAATGAGTTACCCCTTGTTGCATTTGCATTTTTTTCTATTCAGCATAAAAATCTTATACAACCTTAAACTAATATGCATGTGAAGATTTTATAACGGAAATAATACAACAAGAAGAAAAAGAAAGATATCTTCTGAACTTAAATTTTATCATGATCTGATAGTGGTAAAATAGAGAGCAAGAGGAAATTATTTTTTATATATGTGAAAAAACGTGCACATCAAATTAAACAGCTTTTAGATAGATGAAAATTATTGATAGAAATAATAAAACTAATACTATTTCATTATGCAGTTGAGAGATGTAAGAAAGAAATAGTTGAGTTGATTTTCAGGCATTTATCAGATAAAATAATTTAAAAATCTAAAGATAATGATCTCTTCAGACTTTACATTTAGTCCTATGGCTTAAAGCCGGCTTCAGACGTGAGGCTCATGCCATTTTATCGTTATTGCGTTTATTGCCCTAGACAGACTTACGGCTTAACCCTTTAAGGACGATTGGAACACCGGTGTCCCATAAAGAAAATAATTATTCCTGACTACCTAAAGTTATTTTTTTCTTGTATTTATATGTAATTGCAAAGTAGAAGGTTGAGGGAATCTAGGATATTTTTTGCAAGTCTTCACCTATTTGCTATATGATAAATATTTAATCTTAAAAAATGACGAATTTTTAAATTCTCATACTGAAAATTAATTATTTTTTATACTTTCATTTTTTTAAGCAACACCGTTTTGGAAAAGGAAACTATTTTTCGTCATAGTGAAAATTATCAGTCATTTGTATTGTCAGAAAAATTACTTAAATTTTTGGGCTATTTTTGTCCCTATCGTTCATAGAGACAAAAAATACACCAAATCAGACTCTATTTGCTTTTCGAAATTTAGATGTAAGACGTTTTACAAGTTCTGTTCATCGGTTTCATTTTTATTGCTGATTTTCGGTCAGCGAAAACCATCTCGTCGTTAAAGGGTTAAACCTAGACACAGCTTAGTGGGATACTGATGGGAATGTAGTCGAATTATTATTTTGATTTTATGTTAAAGCGTTTCACGGCATAAGCCGTAAGTGTGTTTAGCACATAAGATGACTTAATTGGTGACTGAGGAGAAGCCAAAAACCTTTCAGTCCTTAGGTGCTGGACACACTTACACCGAGAGACGTCTTAACGTAATTTTAATCAAAATAATTATTAAATTATATTTCCATCAGTTTCTGACTAAGACTTAGCTTAATCTTACTGTGTTATCACACTAGCACATTAAAATTTTAATATGGTTCACATTAATTGTCGCTGGTGAGAGTTCAAATGTGTAATTTGTGTGTTTGAATCATTTTATATTCAAAATTTGAACTATTTGTTGATAAAAAGGTAGACTTGGCCCGCAAAATTTGATATAAATTGATTTATAGCATTAATGCGAAAAATTAATGCGATTTTCACTTTAATTTTTTAATGTGAAAAATATTTATGCTTTAGGTAAATTTAAACTTATTTTTGCAGGCCAAGTCCAGTTCTTTATCAATAAATAGAAAAACCCCAAATATTAAGTGACTCAAAGACACAAATAATATATTTGGACGCTGACAAGCGACAATTAATGTGAATCACATTAAAATTTTAATGTGCAAGTGTGATAACGCCGTTAAACTAAGCTTTTTTGAATTAGCTAGTGGGAAACTAATATGTAAGGAATTTACATTATACAGGCTTCAAACCTAAGTCTTAGCTCAATTTTTCTAATTTCTGGTCATTCAGGATATTTAGGACAATTTTGACTCAGCCTTGAATATTAAAGTGGTGGTCTGGCCTATCATTATTATTTATGGACGAACTGCACCAAGAAAGTCATAAACTAAATTCTGTATAAACTAAAAATTGTCCCGATAAAAAGTAAGTGTCCCATTTGACGTAATCATCCAAATCATTTAATCAATATTGTACTTGATGTCATAATAAATCCAACTAAACAGTGAAAGAGAAAGGACATATAGTTGAATCAAACTGTAATGATCAGATTGTACTGCAATCTCATAAAATACCACTCACAACTGTTCTCGTGAAGAAAGCAGAGAAAGTGAAATTGATTCCTCCATCGGTGTTGATGCACTGATTTTTTTTCATCACATGTTGTGTGCATTTTGAACACTTTCAGGTCTCTTTTTTTTCGTGAAACATATAAACTACTCCACATATACTTTTTTATGCTTCGCAATCACCCAATTTCACGCAAATATGTATACAGTATATGGAATTTACGGTTTGGTGTCTCTTTTCTCGCAAAATTCTCATCCCTCATCCTTTCAATTTTTGGAGATCACCACGGTGAAAAAGGCGCACATTCACAATGCATGAATGAATGAGGATATAATGAATGAATGAATGAATGAAAGAAGGAAGTGTGGCGATATATATATTTATATATATACATATAAATATATATTTACGTATGAACATTATATAAAGTTTACGGCGGCAGAAAAAAGGGACTTTAACTGTTTGTATATATATTGTTAAAGGGAAAAAAGGCGGCAAAAGAACACTGGAATAGGTATCCAGAAATTCCACAAAATATATATGTATGCACACATAGTCTATTGGACATAGACGTAGAACACATCGAAGGCATTTCACATCATACTCGCGAGATCAAATTGGGCTAGAGGTAGGGTAGCCCGAAACAAAATGTGAAAAAGTGGTACTTTTTCATGATCCAGACTCGATGGATTTCTAATTAGCACATTCTTATAGGCAATATACCGGACTACAACTTTGATACGAAGTATTTTCCTCTATCTCTTAAGGGAAATGTGCTTTTTGCAATTTGATTTTATGATCATTCCCCAGTCCTTTATATCTTGGAAGAAAATAGTCTTTTAAAAATTATGACTTGTTTTATTTTACCCCATAGTTTCCCAAAATAAGAATATTTAAAAAAAATTCCATAAAAAGTAATAAAAAAAACATTTAAAGAATAGGATGTTATAGATGTAACCGAAATGCTTCATTGGTATAGCATTGTAAGAATTAAGGAAAAAAAATACCCAGACACACTCGAAAACATTTAAAGGACTAAAGGACCTTCACATACTTCACATATAATTACAACTCAACTTACCAACAGCCGGCGACATAGATCGCGATCCTGAAGATCCGGTTGGAGATGGTGTGGGTCTCATCGCTTGAGAATTTGGCGTTCCTGGAGGCACGATAGCCGCACCAACACCACCGCTTGAACTATCATTGCTATTTTGACCCGTTGAATCCTGCAAAGAATAGAGAATACAATATTAGAAAGATTATCTCTGAAAATATTACTGTAAAACTACAAATTATGAAAATTTTACAATCACATCTAATCAAAAAGTCACTACCAATACTTGAGTTTTGAATTTTATGTATCAAATAACTAATAACGGGCTGACAATTGGATGAAGAACTGGCGTGATGTGTATTGATAGGGGACTCTCCGGTGGTGGCCTTTTTGTGAAGTGACTTCAAATCCACTGGCCACCACCGGAGGGTCCCCTATCAATAACGGGCTGACTTTTGAAATTAAAATATTTAGAGGAAGCGAAAATTTTTCAAAATGCAATTACGATAGGGGTCTGCTATAATATGTTCTCAAATTTGGCATTTCAAAAATTTTTCAAATTCTCTATAAAAGTTTTTTATTGTATTAAATTGTTATTGTTCTTTTACAACGTTTAAATTTAAACAGTTAACAAGAACTTTCTTTTAAATCATTTAACACTTGAATAGTGCCAATAGTGGTTAAACATTAAACATTAAACGCATTTTAAAATATATTTATTTATTTAATTTTCATGTATCTATCTGTCTAGTAATCCAAATGCCCTATTTTAAGTATTTTTGAAAACTTTTGTTTTATTTCAGTACATTTCATGGGTTGAATAAGTAACTATACTGATAGAGGAATTGAACTAAATTTCGGACAGCCTGAAATATTGGACAGTTTTTTTCTTGTTTCTCAATTCTATTAATTTTAAGTTTTTTTTCAATTTCAATGAGGTTGTACAACGCCACAGAAACAAAATATCGTCGTCACTAAAAACGACACGCTGTTGAAAAATCATTGAAAGAATTCTGGTGAGGCGGGGGATTTCGACAAACGTGGTGTCCGATATAGCATACAAAGTCAATATCTATATTTAGTATTATTCTGTTTTAAATGTGTTCAAGTTCAAACTAATTTTATGATCAACTATTTTTTTAAAGTTGCACGGAACATTACATTTTTAACCTAGGAATTTGCGATTTATAATGCAACATGTCCGAAATTTAGCACATTTCCCCTTCTTTTCACTTAATTTCCAATTGTTTTTATTATGTTTAAAAAATGAAAATTTTAATAAAAATAATAGTAATATTAAATTTCGTTTTTAATTAGTTATTGTTTGTAAACGTATTTATACTTTTGCTCACTCTCAGGCTTATTATAACTTTTACATAATTATGTGAATCAGAAGATTTAAGAATAATTAAAGCCCTGGTATAGGTGAAAATGGGATATATTGAATTAGACCACGTATGAAATAGATCTTTTCTCTCCTATTATTAAACGGAACTGGACTTGATGATAAAAGTGAGTTTGAGAAACCAAATGTGAAGCTAAATTATGATAAGCGTCAATACCTTTTAAAAATAGCAGAAAATTGCCTAATTCAATGGTACCCCAATTCAATGGGGTCTCACTTCCCTCTTATCGCCTTAGAGGGGTGAAATGGTGAGACATATCCATTTCCGCTATTTGATTATTACCCTTTTAATAAACGGAAATACTAGAAACGTTTTTTTCGCAGTTACCCTCTCCAAACCCCTGTCTGTGTTTCATTTTTGGGCGTATCTTGCAAGTTAATCGGGCTAAGATTTCATTCATATTTCCCTCGATAGTCAAAATCTAAACGTTCTAAAGGATTTTTTTTAAACACATTTAGATAGATAAACTGGATACTTGAGTTAACAAGTGATCAGAAGTCTAACACCTTTAGAGCCCCTTAAGGGCCAAATAGATTCAGGCTGATCCCTAATTTAACCCAAGCCTCTGCCAAGTTGAGTTTTTCATATGAAGCTATTTTAAAGCTAACTCATAAATTGATCTCGAACTCAGCTCACTGTGCTCTGACGGTAAATGTATTTAAACAGATATCTAGTATTTTTATCCCTCCACAGAGTACCCGATCTTATAATTACGAAAGAACTTCTAACTTTTAAGATATTTTGTGTAACGGTCGCAAGTGCAAAAATAATTCTTATATGAATTTAAATGGAAGTACGAAAAAATGGCTTCAACTCCGCAGACCAACTGACAAGAGCTTGATTTAACCTATAGAATTTGGCAGTAGAGGATTAGGTAGGGTAAATGTCCTAATTCAAAACCATTTCCAGACGCTTTAACTTTGACAGAAGATTTTCTGAAGAGAATTACAGTAGACTCTCACTCAATCGGCTGTTTTTCAATCGGGCGTCAAATTTTGTTGACAGTTTTCACGCTTAATTATGAAGCTAATTTGCTCAAATTCGCTGTAGTTCTTCCTATTTTATCGCGATTTTTTAAAATTGAGCACATTTTGTGGAATTTACAAAGGATTTGACGCTAAATTCTATCGCTTTTGCCCCATATTCACGATTGAGAGAGAGTCTACTGTACGTAAATTTGCTCCTTGACTCTTGTAGAATGTTACTGTTTAGTTAAATCTCTTTAGATATAATTTGAAAACTTCTTAAATACAAGAAAAATACACGAGTGCAAAATGCTTTTATTGGAAACAAATTAATCCAAATAGAGACAAGGGATAGTTTCTAATTGGAGACAAATAGTGTAAGAGAAACCGGGACGAAAGGCTTCCAAAACCTTGTCGAGTTGCTCTTGAGTGCAGGATTTGTTCTTATTCTCTTCTTGTTTCTTTCTCCTCAATCTTTCAACACTTTTCAAATTTAAGATTGGAAAATACGATTTATTTAAAAGATTTTGAAAGTACTTTGTAAATTGTAATAATTGTAACAGTGAAATTTATTTTACTTAGTCCTATAAGTCTTTTTAAGTGCATTTGTAAAATATAGTTCTTTTAGTAATTGAATATTAGAAATCAAAATCACAAGTCTTTCTGTAATGGAAAAAAAATTCAAAATTGATTTATTTCCAACGTATTGAACAAAGTGAATTTTAGAATATTCAATTCAATTTATTAAGATTGGAAGTGAATCGCTTTTGCAATTGGATATCTCTGCAAAAGAGACAGAATTTAAGTGATATGTATTCCAAAGCAGGTGTGAGGGTCAGGTATAGAGATTGGAAGCATTATATATAGTAGTAGATACAAGGTAAAGAGATCGATAACCTCTCTTCCTTATTGTCAGTATATACACCAACAAACCAAAATAAAAATTAATAACAAAAAGAGAGAAGAGTGATGAAAAGACGAAGATAAGATAATGAACGATTTTTTTTTGCCTTCACCATCGTCATCAAATGGCCCCAGTGAGTCTGTCTCAATTCATGAACTGGCCTCACTTAATGATGACGTGATGATGGGTATGGGAATATATCTTTTTCCTCTTGTTTATATACATATATTATATTTACACAACTTCATTATACTATGCTTTATATTATATTTGGATGTTACTATAGGCACCACATGGTTTTTCGAGCATTCAATTAAAAGGCCACCACACTTCTTTTTTTTTTCAGTAAAATACTTCCTACTCTTCGTCGTCATTGTCGACACTGAGAAAATTATTTCAGGCAGGTCAGTATCTCATTCTCCCTCTCCAATCTTCTTTCACCGCATATAAATAATAATAACGATTTGAGTGCCGATAACTTGAATTAACTTTACCATTTCTAACACACTTTCTCATTCCACTAAAGCACAATATCAACACACAAGCTCCTTTTATCAATTACCGTATTATTATTATGCTGCTATTATTTAACTAGAAAAGATAGACACGAAACGACCTTGAGGGTCGTTTTCTCCACGCGTATTTTTTTTTCCTCTCACTCTGGTGTCTATGGCCCTGTCCTATCGTAAAGTGAAACTATAAGTGAATACAGCAAAAATGTAAATAAATGAAGTTCATGCCATAAAACCCTTCCCCCCCATATATATCCATTGTATACGATCTTCAGTGAACAGAAACGATAATGGGTATGGTGTATTCTTCTCGATGATATGTCTTCTGTTTATCAGACAGGTACAAAATGTTTTAGTTATCCTATCCCCAGACATGTCAGTCTGTAGAAAACATTTAAACTTGACATCGACTTTGAAGTGCAGCTGAAATTTTGTCTAGTGGCGTTTGACCTTATTGCTCTACTTTTGTGATAAATTTTCCCTGTTGCGTCTAGCGACGACAACAACAAAACGCACTAAACTGCCCTGAGTATCTATTGTACCGTAAAATGTACACACATTTGTGTTTCGTTCATTTGCAGCAAAAGGAAAGCGAAATCTCCTTTCACCCAATTTTGTACCGGCATCATCCTCTACATACCTAACCCTCCCCCTATAAAGCACTTTCCGTCTCTTTCTGTCAGTCTCACCCACATTCTCTCTGGATACCCCATCCCTATTACATTCCCCACACAGCAAGCTAGAAGTTCAACGTCAACAGCCTTTAAAACATACCCTACCACCCTTATTCCGTACAAAAAGCCTTCTTCTCTCAAACTCCTACAGCATCTCTCATTCTCTCGTCATTCATCTATACACGTGCTGGGGAGTGTGTGTGCACAAATCGCGTTTTGGATTTCAACAAAACTTTCACTATCATCCTATGCTTCAGGGTGGCGGCGGCTGTGAGGATTTTCAGGAACACTAAAGCACCATCATACACATTTTCCTCCACTTCCAGAGAGTCACTATACATATCCTCGGCTTCCGACATTTTGCGGCATTGCTCTTCCAATTTATAACATACACCCTCAGTCATCCATCTCACAACCCCGTTCTAACTCGGCACACGATGCATATTCTACATATTGGATTTTCGGGTTCCCAAAAGTTCCCCCCTACCACCCCCTAGAATTTTGTACTGCAAGTCACATCCACAACGTATATTGAGGTTTCAGACGGGGTTTTCGGTCTGAAACTGCATATATGTGCTTTGCTTTCTAGTATAACAGTGCAATGTGAATAGTTCACTTTATAAGCTCCATTCAGTTTGTCTCAAAATCTCTGTCACATGTTCCAACATTCATCGGCATCATTTCTCCTGATTTTCCACTAGACAGAAACAAATGCTAGTATCAGCCTCTATCCCAAAATGCTTCCAAAGTTTTCACCATTTCGCACAAGCAATGACTTATTCTGCCAACCTTGCAAACTGTCATATTTATAAATGAACTTGATAGTTGAAAACAATTTAATGTTAAATATGAAAATTGCGGTGTCATGTAGACATAAACCAACAACAACAAAAAAATAGAAATACCCCTTATGTCTGTGGCTCTCAACAAAAACCTCTATGTGCTACCATATAGATCCCTATATGAACTTGAAGTCGGAATTGGGTACATAACAAATAGCTTTGACGAGCACCCACATAAAATTGTTTTGTGATTTTGCCGCCGGACCATGTGACTACATCAACTTTCTTTCTAACCCATTCCAAACGCACAAGCCTTAAGGGTAGGCTTTTATACCTATATCATCCCTCACACTCTACAACAATATATCCATCCATTTATCTTGAATGAAGTGTCGACACGTGCAATATACTCAGATTTTGTATTTCACACAAATTCACTGCTTTCTACTTTGTTCTAACCACCTTTCAGACATTTGCCTACCATATCTCTCTGTGGCTAACCTCATGTTCTTAGGAACAAGGATTTTATACATATATAAATTATATATATATAATTAAGACAGAACGAAAGATACAAACAAATTTGAGAAATTCTCTGAGACATTTCTATCATTAGATACTCTACAAGATTGTCGCTTCGTTGGAAAGTTGTGTTTCGCTCTGGCGATTTCAATCATCATTTCCTGTCAAGCAACACGTCATGTCAGTTGTACTTTGAGCCTTCTTCTTTGCACTTTTATTTTAACTCAAACCACAAGACTTCCTTCAGACAACTGTCATCTTTTCCATTCCTCCCTTTTGCTATAGAACTCTTCTATATTGCCTACTTTTATTTATACCAAACCACTTTAAGAAAATTTACCCCTAATATAAAATTTAGTAAAGCTAAGATTATTCAGAAGTAGCCTAATATCTCTTTAAAAATTAATAAAAATCATAATAAAAAACACAAAATAATTTTTTTAAAAATGGATAAAATATACCACAATGATTTTTTTTTTCTGGGATATAGTCCAGCAATGTAATTATTCCATCAAAAAGCACTCTATATTCCCTATATTAGGATGAAATACAGACATACAGGATTGCATAATTTTGGATAAAATATATAGTGATGGTATGTACAAGTGTATGGAGCAATTTGAACAAATACATTTTCCCCCATAAATTTGTGGTGCATCAATTAAAATTTTAATTTACTGCATCAACCGCCCAGCGCCCATTTGGCAAAATTTAAATCATAACAATTTCCAAATATGCATGAGTGCATTCAGCAACACTACACATAAAATATCCATCCCCCTGTGTGGCCCCAAAATGTACATACAATATACATTATATAAATTGTATGTACATGGCTCCCCGGAACACCTCATTTTGCTCAACTTTAAACTACAGACTGTGGAACACATCATGTTTGTATAGGGCGAATTCACCCCATTCCGCTTGAAATCTACTTTCTGGAACTTTGACTAAATTAATTAGTTTTAAAGACGTTCTTCGAATTGAAGATTTCTAGATGTGCACTATAGTTTCTTTCCAACGAACAGTTTAAATATTGATATTCGAAGTGACATCACAGATGTATTTCGGAACGACGTCGATCAAGATTGTTCTTATTCTAAATGTACTTAACCTTCCAGAAGGGTATCCTGACTAGATTAGTTGATATTACAGTTGTTCCGAACTTAACGAATTGCAGAAACTGAAAAAATTGCGCAAATTCGCAATCGCATGAACGCAGAAGATTTTCCGAAATGCAAATCATTTTTGAGACAATAAAAAAATAAAGAAGTTCTCTTTTGTCCTGAATTTTCGAACTCACCACTCAAAACAATTGTTTACATTGAGGCGTATTTCAAAAATCAGCATCCAAATTGTTTCCAGTAGTAGGTAAAAGTGTCTGATTATTACTAATCTTGATGTGCTTGATCCCGGAATCACTTATAATTATCTTTACCGTCATAAGATACAGATTGTAAGGAGGAATTCTGTGATGATCTAGACCTAAACACACTTATGACCTAAGCCGATAGACGGCTTAACGCAATTATAATCAAAATAAAGATTTGACTAAATTCCCATAAGTTTCCCATTAACTAAACCGTTTCTCGGCTTAAGCCGAGACGGATTAGTCTGAAACGATTGGACATGTAATCTGACCATTATTTTGATTATAACAGGGGCCTCTCGATCTCGACATTTCATTTTTCCAAACGTATTTGTATAGATGCACTGAAGACTATTGGCAAGTTTTTTCCTAAAGAGAATTGACTTATCAATCTGATATATTTCTAATTCGTGCATTAGAAACTATCTAAAAATACATAATTCATAATGTTCGCCAAAATTATACAAGAAAACTACGAGCAAATTTGTTTAAGTCGCGGTGCAATAGCTGCAAAATTTTTACAAAGAAAAGTGAAAAATAGCTTCACTTTTTATTAGACTTGATGGGCCCCTGGATTATAATTACGTTAAGCCGTTTATCGACTTAAGTCGTAAGTGTGTCTAGGACATAAGTCTGAAGAATATACACGCAACGACAGCAAACTTAAGCAATTGAAATTATAATTCATAATTTTTTTTAAAATCTTGGCACATACAGGCTGTGATTTAGTGATTTTTGTCGTTTACTTGAAGAGATCGGTTGTTGTAAGTCGGCGTCAGACGCAACAAAGCATTATTTCAGGAGAAATATATGAATTGAATTGAGTTTGTAGGCCAAACCCATGATTAACATTAAAGGTTTCAAACCAATATTGTCCATTACTATACTAGTAATACCTTTAAGACAATGTAAAGAGAATACGACGGCAGGGAGCAAAAACAAAGCCATAGAGTTTAACTTTTAGAAATAATTAGGGAGCCTAATGAAGCTTTACAGCGCGTAGAAGAAGTATTTGCGCTACACGTAAAGAATGACAATTGCATCTGCAGGCTAGCAGCACAAAGTCTTTTTATTCACTTAAGTGCGAATGGTACACCTAATTTAAAACGGTTAAAGCGGCTATAAGAGTATGCATAACCATCTTACTTCGCTGCGGGTATGAGTTCCTCGCATGAATTATACGGGTAGATTTAAAATTTTTCAGAGCACAGCATTCATTTCATTTTTTTCGTTCTTAGTACTATGAAACATCCCCATAGGTAGGGTAGTATGATTAGAAGTTCGCCACAGAATGTTTGTCTAAATAATTACACTGTAGAGTCGAAGGAACACCTCTACGACAGGGAACCCCTATTGACACTTTTGTCAATATCTTAAAATTTATTTAAAGTATCTAATAAAATGTAAATAAGATGTTTTTTCTTTAATCTACATTTTCTGACAGGGATAGGTGTTCAAATGTCGTATTCCAAATGGTACAGAGTAGGGTGTTAATAAGTCAATACACGATTTCTTAAAGTGTCAATAGGTGTTCTTTTCACCCTACTTTGAGTATTTTGTTATTGGTGTAAAGTAGTACTAAAAACTAGGCGAAAAATGGTAAACTGACTCTAGATTTATACCATCCCCTGCTAAAATATCCCCTCATTACATCTTAAAGCTATTACTACTTGTTTTATAGTTTATCATTCACACTAAATAACGTATACACATACACACACAATCAATATCGCGTCCTCACCACATTCCACCGTTATCATCCAACATAACTCAACACCCTTAAAAAGCCCAGCACCCCACCCCGTTCCAAATACCACTCCCAATCCAACACAACGAATTGATATATGGACAAAATGCAAATTTACCGGTTGATTGGCGCCTTATTGTTTGAATTAATTAATTTTCACTGAGTGACGTCACAAAGCAAATCCCATTTCGTTCGATATGAAAACATGCAATCAAATAGCAAAGCACCCCGTTTACCAAAGGGAAGTAGACACATATATTTGTTCCAAATATAGCATTCAAGTATTGGATGTTTGATTCACACAGTTTTCGTATTACTCCTTGCAAATTTTACGCCTCTATGTCGTACGTTACTAAATGGTAAATGTACCGAGAGAAGAGAGAGAGATTCCAACACCCAGCTGACCTTCACAAATTTATCCACATTATAAATTCACATTATTTCCAAACAAACGAAATTCCTCTTGACGGCAATATACAAGTGCCATAGAGTGTCAAAAGTACGATGACCTTATTTTGATACTTATAAGAGAAGTATAGGCAGGCACCCATGTCTATTATTATTGCGTGTCTATTGCATGTGCACAAGCCACAAGTCGGTATCTATAATGACAAAAAAAAAATTGAGGAGTGGTCCCAGACTGGTGTTGTTATCTGAATCTGCAAAAAAAGGGAGACAGTTCCGAGATGATTTTAACCATATGTGTATCCTATTATATACAAGTCTACGGTGAGAAAATCGAGGCAATAAACTCAAAATTCCATATCACAAGATCAAAAATGTAAACAACTTATCTAATGTCACAATCGTTTTTTTAGCTTAATGTTATTATTTTTGTAATCTATCACGAAGTTCATCAAAAATTTCTACATTGGAGAATAATGCAAAATTTTTCTAATGTGGAAATTTATTTTACCAACAAATTATTGAAAATCTATTGCATATAGAGATAAGGTAAGAAGTCTTTGTTGAATACTTGCATTTTCTTTACTAATGCTCCATAGGGTTATAATCAAGATTTTATGTTACTTTTAATCTCGCTGATTATATAATCTTCACCTATGCGTAGTGTATAACTCATAAGAGAATTGCTGAAATAATCAGTTTAATTTAACTATATCTACTGTATTCTATTTTCAAAAAATATGAAAATTTTATGTTGTGTCAGAAGAATAATTTAAAAAAAATAAAAAATAAAAAAAAGTGTGAGATAAAAACATAAATGATCTCACTAACAAAGGTTTTAGGGTATAATATTAAGATTGTTTTTCAAAAAGTAAAGAGGCCAAAGGTAAAGATGTTTTTTTTAACAAAAAAAAAGAATAAATTGAGGTTAAGTTGGAGTTTCGATCGAAATTGTAGAATAGACACTCTACATTTATATTTTATGTTGCCTCTCAGATAAAAGTTGGGGCTTTTGCT
The DNA here is from genome assembly GCF_024763615.1 of Phlebotomus papatasi. Classification (NCBI taxonomy): domain Eukaryota; kingdom Metazoa; phylum Arthropoda; class Insecta; order Diptera; family Psychodidae; genus Phlebotomus; species Phlebotomus papatasi. Next base: position 84,125,298 of record NC_077222.1, read on the forward strand.
TCTTAAACCTATTCCATGCTAATTCAACGTACTCTGATGATGCCTTTGCTACTTCGTATACCTCGTTGCCATTGGAGGCACTGTTCTCTCTCTCTCTCTATCTCTCTTTCCCTTGCCTTGCTATATTCCATTTTCTCAAAGTTCGCTACTGTGGGCCGCACCACTGAGCTTGGGTGATGTTACTCGCTGCTAGTTATATCGAATTGAACGTGATGTATTGAGCCAGATAGGAACGTTCTCTCTAGTGATATGTTCACATACCCGTCTTCTCTACTTCTCCCATCTAAATACGTATAATGGCTATAGGAGAGATATACCCGAGGAGAGACTCTGACTGTAGCATTTGGTATATGCATGACATACAGCAACGAAGCGAACAAACGACAATCGAACGGACGAAGAGCGCAGGCAGAGCGGCTGTGGCGACCCCCTTTTCCAATGCGGTAAATGGACTCTCCCATCAGCTCTCGTATTCTCAACTCGCCTAACCTCGCATCCAATGGTGTTCGGGAGACTACCATCGATATTTTAAGTCGGAAATATCAAGCATTTTGCTTCGTATGCTTTCACATCGCACCAACCAACCCAACCAGCATATTACTCAGTATACACATTCTCTCTACATTATACAGCACCACTCTTAGTACTTTTGCTATGTTGCTTTGCTACGCTCGATTCTCGTTTCCCGTGTGTGTCATACACAATTTGTGTTGGCTGGCTGGCTTTGGCTCCAACACACAATATCACACCATCCTGCTCTAACCCATTGCCATCCATTTGGTGTGGCGGAATAATATTTTACAGAGAGCACACTAAAAGCAACAACAACAATTCCATAGCAGTCAGCCCCAAAGATATTTTATACACTCAGAAAAGACTACGTAAACTCTGGGTTTTCCGATGAAGCAAATGCCTTACGTATAGAGAAAATCTTTTGCTGCCAAGCATCTTGTAATCGTTCTCTCTTTCCCTTCTTTATTCAATTTCTTATATTTCCTCTTGTAATTCTTTTTTCTTCTTTTTTTTTTATTCGTTGTACTTCCACCGACTGTACATTTTCTCCCTCAATTTTGTCTCAAGCCTTTGTCATTTTACCATCAACAACCAGGCCAATTTGTCTTATAGACATTTCTATTGCAATTGATTACCTTGCTTCTTTGCCTTGTCTTTCCTTTTATTTTTCTTAACAATTTCCCTTTTGTCTCTCTTTCCATAGTAGCTAAAATATCATTATTGAGATAAATTGCTAAATACGAAGACCACATATTACCATTGATGTCCTGGTAGAACTTCATTTAATTTGTAAATATTCTATAAATGTTATTCTGATGCACTAAATTTATTCAAGATTATATCCATTTGCACTTGCCCTTCGCAGCATATCGATATATATGTATATTCCAAAACTTTTCTTACTGTTTGAACCCAAGTTATATATAAAAGTAAGTTTTCACCACGTTGTTCCAGATGTTTAAATTATGTACAACAGGCACGTGACTTCTAAAAACAGGTCTTTCTCTTTTCGTCTCTTCTACTAAATATTTATGAGCAAGGTAATGACATAATTAATACATTACATTTGATACTCCTTTGACGAACTGTGACGATTTTCTGTTGAAATACAATGACCTATTGTTGAAGTATATGAATGAGCAGCAGGGTAAAATTGTAATCATCATGTTGAAATATTCTTAGTGTTTTTGGCTTGTTTACTCTTATCAATATGTCCCATTCTCTCTATATCTCCTAACTGTCTCCTACGTTAACTGAGATTCTTTTCTTTTTTTTTTGTTGATTACCGTGATATAGTACTTTTTTATGTTAGAAGTTAGGGTATTGATCACAATACTATAAAATTGCCTTCTTTTGCGAGTCAATTTCAAAGCATTAATATTATCCGTACATAAGTAAATGTATACAAAATGATGTACTAATAAATAATAAAATATTTGCGGAAGGTCAGGGATCTCGATCTGTTAATAAAATTGTGGTTAATGGCATAATGTGCCTTTCACAACTCATTCTCATTTTGGAATCACAAAATGGGGTGAGAGAGAATCTCTCACACCACCCTTACATTTTCCCTAAAATGTTCAATTTCTATGCAAATTATATACAAGTTGCCCTGCTATTAAATCATGGCCTATTCAATGCTTTTGTACACCTCACTCACCCCCTTATTATACTGAAAGTTATGTTTTCAAGTTAGAAATTCTACTGATATTTACAACACGTGGACTTTTTCCTTTTTTTTTCTTCTTCTTCTTTACTGTCTTCCTCCAAGCAAGACATAATATCACATAAAATTCAAACTTCTTTTAAAGGTGTCAAGGTCGAAATATACTCTCAATTCTCCGTTTATATATGTATATTTTTACTCAACGTAACGTACCCACTGCATCCCTATCTAACTCCTCTCAAAAGAATTTATATCAGCCAGATATATAGATAGATGTACTTATATGTTTTCCATGTAATGTGAAAGACTTTCTGGTCTGATTCGAGGGTATGAGGGAGGTTGTTCTGAATGTTTTGACGGCATTTATATGAGATGATGGGAATGGCAAAAGAGGTATCAAAACCCATTGTATAGTAAGTATATATACTTTGATAACGTTACCGTTACTTTCTATATAGATATACATTATTTGTTTCTACATCATGCATACAATAGAGAGTAAGAATAAAAACAACAAAAATGCGATTATACAACACCCAACGTGTCTTTTTTAGAGTTTATTATTAGGACGTACCGGTCTAAAAATACCTTACGTCTGTATTCAAACATACAAAAAGCGGATAGCTCTTTCATATCGTTATAGTGTCCCTCCTAACAACCTCTTGCCTAGCTTATATTGCCCAACCATGCGATTCTCACTGAGTATATAGCACTTAATCAGCGATGTTACACATTTGTATGGTTTTCTGATTTCATGCATCACACAATAATTATTGAATGGGACTTTAATGATGTCTGGCATTTTGTCTATAAGTATCATCACTTACAGTTTTCATCCATATGACCAATACAAACAGCCGATGGTATCAATCTTTTGCTATATCTATAAATATTGGCAAATTTCACCGTAAATTATGGATTATTTAACAATTTTACACGACTGACAAATTAATCATTCAAAGAGTTGATCACTGTAAGTATCTCATTGCTTTTCCCCACAATTTCTTCTCAAATTTGAACTCATTAAATCAGGTACTTTCAGTTCTTCTACATTTTTTCCCTGTTCTTTTTTTCTTTACAACCTAACTCCACAATCATACTAATTACATATTATATACTTGACTGCAAGTACAAGTCATCTGCTTGTGAGCCAATTCACAAATAATAGTTATTACTGTTTAACATAAAACACGCGACTTTTGAATTCGATCAACAAGCACACATAAACAATATTGAAATACATGCCGTAAAGAATAGGAAAGAGGATGGTAATGTGATTCCAAAAACCTATTAAAATCACATTTTGTTCCATTTGCCTTATCGTCTGTTTCATCATTTCTATTTTATTCATTCGCATTCCTACTATCCCGCATTACACCAGTGACGACAAACCCATGGATGGAGGTTACCCATTCTTGATGCTATTCTCATATATTACACCAAAGTTTATACTATATAAGCTATATACATACGTATTCACGCAATGTATAGAAACAAAACTTATAGGATGAATGGAAAATCAGCTGTTTTTTCGACATCATCAGTAGCAGTCAAGAATTCAATTTCAGTGAATACCAAAAAGCATCTTCACCGACATTTACTTCCTCACTTGTTTCTCTTTCTTTTCAATTTTATTTAAAATGAGTCATACACCAACATTGGGTATTTTAGCATAAAATCCTAACAATGCGTATTGACAAAACATTCAATTCTTACAAGATCTTTAAATTACTAACTTACGAAAAAGGTCCAAAAGGGAGAAATGAAAAGGAAATCCCAAAAGTGTAATGACCTGTCCAAATTGTACGACATACAGATCACCATTTAAAAATATATACCTACAAGCTATATGTACGGTTATCCTTTGAATTGCATTTTTTCTTGCTGTTGTATACAACTTGTTTTCCAAACATACATAAGAGGGCTATTTAACTTGGCTGTCATCTTCATACCCGGCCTACTATAGAACAAAATTTGCAAGTTTTACTCAGCAAATCTTCTTTATTAGAAGTCTGCTGAATTAAATAGCCTCCTAAGATACTATTAACAAGGTATTTTGACGTATTTTTTGGACTGAAAGCCATAGTCGTTTCTTCAAGAATATAAACTTTTCATTTATGTTAATCTTTCCAAAGAGTCCAGTCAATCGAAATCTATTCCAAACTGTTTCAGTACTTGTACGACTCTTTTTGTCATAAATTTCTGGGATAATGCCTGGTGATGAAATACTGAGATCATATAATATTAGCACACCACACAATTCAATAATTCCGAGTTGCTGTTTTCTTTGGACGATTAGCCCAAGGGATATTAATACTGAAGCCACTTGTTTCCGCAAATACTACTATATACGTTATGTAATATGAATTTTGGAAATATAAGGGAATTAGCTATGATTCTTACGGATATTCTCAGTTCATAAATCTTGAGCATTTTATAAAAATTGACATCAGTTCTATTGAAATTGTACGTAAGTACTGGTAAGGGACTTTGAAAATATCTCGTATCATATCGACGGTTCCATTCTATACTATGCTATCTCAGAATGACAACTTTTCAGGAGAGCCATTTGAAGTTGGAGATTTCCTATGCTGCCCGTGTAAATTTTTTTCGAAAGTCTCAAATATATGGTTACCCGAACATCGGGTGACCAATAAACTTTTACCAGTTGTAGATCTCGGTCTCAGAAACAACATATCTCTCGGAGTAATATAAAGCTAAGTCGACTTAGCATAGTATGGAATGGAGCCGTCGATATATAAAAATATAAGGAGTTTAAAAAAATGTTTTTCTAAGATAAAGGCTCATTATCTCAACTATTTCAGGTTGATATTATGAAAAATTTATGTAAAATTAGTTCAAATTTGATTTCTTTATTAGATTTTTGCTTAAAAGTTGTAGTATAATTTTTTTATCTACAGAATAAATATATTTTGTAAAACTGTTCGTAAATATTTGTGAATTCCTTTTGGGGACTCACGGAATGCTCTTAAATCGTATAACGCACTAAGAAGTTCGTAAATGTTTGTACTTTTTTCACAAACATTGTCCGTAAGGGCCTTGATAGACTTGAGGATTAGCCGAGAGACGGCTTAGCGTAATTATATTCGAAATAATGGTCAAACTACATTTCCATCATTTTCTACTAAGTCGTCTCTCGGCTTAAGTCGTAAGTGTGTCTTGATCACTTAACGAATTTTTTTTTGTTCTTTTACAAACATTTGTTCGTGAAAGTGTTGGTTGAAGCTTTGGAATAACTCCTTATTCCCTCTTAGAAATCCCGAACCAGTCCTTCAACACCTTCACTTTTCTCCATCAAACCCCGATTGACTACCTTCGACCCAGCACGTCCTCGTCCGGCCCTTTCTCTCGAGGGGAAATAGCTCACGATGTTCGAATAATGACCGTTATAGTTTGTAAATATACGAGCCAACTTCTACAAAAGTTCGTAAACGTAAAAATAAGTTCGTAAAATTTTGTCATTTGTTCGTAAAGTTAAGCCAGACAAACAAAAATATATTAATAAGTGTTTTTAATGGAACAAAAATGTACGTCATGTTACGAACAATGTTTGTGCAAAACGTACAAACTGTTACGAGCATTTTTGTGGGTTATACGATTTACGAGAATTTCATAAGTCCCCAGTAAGAATTCACAAACATTTAAGAACAATTTTACGAAGTAGTTTTTTCTGTGTATTTTAAGACGGTCTTCATTTAGAAATAAAATTATTTCAAATTTAAAAAAAAAATAAATGTGTGCGATCAAATTGACCGAAAACTTGGAAAACGGAACTCAGAGGAGCCTACTGGTGGTAGCGGCCCAACAAAATCTTGTTAAGGGTGTGTTAACGTATTCACAGCTTAGGAAAAACTGACTGTCTGCAAGACCGTTATGCTATCGGAATGATGCAGACGATGCAGACCTTCCACCACCCACTCAGAGGGATAACCTAAGGGACTAGGCACATTGCGTACCCAATCAATCTTTGAGGATTTAATTAAAATAACGGAAAGGACTTTAGCTGCGGAACCGATTCGTCTTACAAATGTTTTCAAGATATGGCCACTTCGATATCAGCATTTCTCTTCCGGACCGCTTAAAGTTCGGTTCCACATGACACCCATACGTTTCGCCTTTGATTACTTGCTAGAAAGCTTGTCTAGTAAACACTGACTTGGAATTAGAATGAGTACCATTTCCAACGACTGACTTGAAGAACCTATAGTGGCCGACTAGAATGTACTATGCCATATATTGTCTTCTTTTTTTTATTCAAAGGACAGATTCACTGAAGGATTCAAAGGCTTTGACCTTAATAAAACTTATATCGCTAAAACATGGTATAGTATGTTGATTATGAATTTGAGACAACTTAAATCTGCAGGGATATGAAAAGCAAATACGTTGACACAATTGGAGTTGTATTGTAATTTTTGGTATAACTACATAGCATGGGTAGAAAACTATTTTATTTAGTACATTGTATCTTCAATTATTCTATTAAGCATATCCAATATTCACCCTCTGGAAAACCATTGAATAGTAGAAGTAGAGTCTATAAGGTACCCTTCAGACTTGAGGCAATTTCAGAAATTTTATGTTGAAAAACGGAAGAGATACAAGTGCAGAGGAGTACCAAAGTATGGTGTGTTTTCTTTGTAGTAAAAACACGTGACTCGAACACATTGCATACTCTCATTCTTCTCGTTTTGCGAAACACAATCACAGTGCCGCCTCATGTCTCTCATTCTCTCTCACCATCTCACTTTACAACCCCTTACCCACTTCACTCACTTTTACCCCCGAAAACTCGTTGGTAGTTTGTAGCTGCACTACCAACATATAGAGTACTACAATTTTGATACACATGCAATACGAGCAAACCCCCATATTCTGTTTTGAATGAAATTGAAAGCTATGCTTACCACCCTTTTTCATCCCCCATTACAGCCCCTAACGTAAAACCCAACTCTTTTGGCGTCACACCACATGCCTCACTTTCTCCTGCAAAACCTTCCTCTTTCCATCCCACACTCTACAGGCTATACGCTTTTAACCATCTCTCAGATATACGCACTAGGTTACATAATACATATCAGGAGCAAAGCTCTCTTTGCGTTCGTCCTTCCGTACATCTCCTCCTGAAGCATCATCATACCAGACAAATTCAATGTTTACACCTTTTCATAACCTCACGTGCCATTCAGTATTCACACCAATAAACTTTCACAGCTTTAGCATCACCAATCCGACTTCTGTTCCCTAATCCCATTGCTGATTCCTTATCAACTTCCAATTGCACATGGAATAACCACAAACATGGATACGCATTTATTTACCGCTCCAGAAAACCATTCAAACCATCAATCTTCTCGTGTACAACTTATCCGAACAACTAAATAGTGTTTATTATGCATGTAGGAGAATCACATGTTTATTGACGTTTTCCATTCAATAGCTAGATACTTCCAACATGATATCTTCCAGTATGGTACAATTATGACAACAATCTATTCTTGGTGTCGTCCTATCTTTAGTTTTATCGACTTTTCAAGCAGTATACTTTCATTTTTCCTTAGGAATTTCCAGACTGGGTTCTCAGATGTTGAAAGAAACCTCCAAGATTACTAAGGGTTGCTCTATTTTCCTAAAGGACTCTTCCCCCTAGCACCCTCAACTTACCATTCCCCAGATACCGCGCACCACTTCCATCGAAAATAGCAGAAAGTAGTGGAAAATAGCAGAAACTTTTTCCAACCACAAAAGAGTGAAAGTTTCCCTTTTTCCCAGCAAAATATTCTATGTATATAATTTCAATATAATATAATATATAAGAACTAGTTGATATATCTCTACGCATTAAAGATTCACAAGTCTTATGTCATTGATAAAGGTCCCCCTACTCTACTACTCAAACTAAGGTCTGTTCCTTTTTCTTTAATATAGGAGTTTGAAGAAAAATACTGTAATTTATTACACAAAATGCAATTGTATATTCGTAGATTTAGTCGTGTTGCTATCGAAACAATATCATTTATATTTTAATTCTCAATTCCATGTACCTGTGACCGTATGGCAGCAAAAAGTAAACAGAATAAATGAATGTGGGACACCAGCGTCAATGCTAAGGAACGTGTGCGATGGCGATGGCGATACCGGCATTCATCAACTAATACCACTGAATCTAATTGAGATACCGCTCATCTTTAGGCAAATTTGCAGTTTTTTTTAAAGCTTTGTTTTATCACTTTATACTTTTTTTAAAAGCTTTAAAATATTGCACTGCGTTGAAACTTGCATTTTGTTCAACTATGTGAAACATAAAAAAGATCTTAAATCAAATTAATCATCTAATTATCCTTCTTTTGCTATTAATATAGAAATTCCATATATTGAGAAAAGAAAATATGGAAAATATTTTATGAGAAAAATAGCTAGGAAATCTAGAAATATATGTAGGCAAATATTGTATGTGTTCGTAAAGGGGGTTATCACCCAGGAGCAATCATCTCAATCCCAGACATTTCTATTTATTGTCACATTTCGCCGAAAAGGCCTATTTACATTGAATTCCTCTTATGCCTCTGAAGAGACAACCTCATCCCTTTTGAGACATCCAAAATAACCATTAGGAAGCCATTATGTCTGTCTGACATATATTGAATGAACGATAAAAAAAAGAAAGAATAGAATATAAAAAAGATATATTGTTTCTAATAAAAATCAATCATTTACCAATATTGCTTTCTTTCGCACTCCTCGCGATTTAGCTCAATGCACACACTTCTTTGTAAATTTACCCATACATCTAATCCTCATTGTACACACACAAATTTAAAGTATCTTGACACAAAATGTGAGCACCCAAGAAACTTCACATGCCAAACATTTTTTCGTAATAACACATTTTCATTTACAAGTCGTCTCTCTTAAAAGTCCTAATGTACCTCTAATTTTTTTTCAAGTCTCAAAGATATCTAACAAACAAAAAATAATTTTTATATGAATTTAAAAAAAAATAGTTTTCTGTATAATATTCGTTATAAGTTATCTAACACAATTTTCACTTACTTTCCAACAATACTCAGTATTTCTTTGTGTGTTGTGCAGCCACGACGGATGATTCGATTCCCCAACGGGAATTTTTATTAATAAATTTACTTTTTTTCCACTCAAGTGGAGAAGGTTAAAAGAAAAAGTATTATCACAATTTGATATTTAATGTTTTACAATTAAAACCATTCACTTTTGATTATATGTATATACTTAATTCTTTTCTTTCTTTTTTAGTTAAATTAACAGAAAATTTCAACGCGAATGCATGAAATCCGTCCACGCATTCAGGCGCACAGATGGAAAAGTTTTCAACTTGGCGTGAAACGTTCATGAAATATATTACTATTTAAATGTCAAATTTAACCAAAAGATTTTTCACTGTATCACAGTAAATATTCCCAAAGTTTTTCACAAATATTTTCTTCACTTTTAATTTTATTTCATTAACTAAATTGTACAGTATTTCCACTGAAACCTACAGTGTGTATTTCACTGCGAACGAATATAAATTTTGAGTTGGAAAGAATCGTTCGTTGTTTCGAGGCCTGTGTGCTTCGAAAGCCAGGCCAGTGTTCATACCCATCATATAGAGACTTCGTGAGAGCACACATATCCCGGCAATACATACACTACCCATCCATCCAAATACGATATTTATACACGTGTGTCATACACTCACACATTTTCAATCCCTCTTGAAAAGCACACATATACACATCACTTCAATCCAATTGTAGATGTGTGTGAGAGTAAAGCTGCTAGGCAGCAAAACATCATAATCATACCCATATACCAAATGCAGAGGCGTCGTACTTCTCTCAAAACAAATTTTCAATCCATTTCCTTCTCCAATTTGAGTCCTTCAGCAGGAAAACATACCCATACTAGGATACCATCACATCATTCTCACATTTTTCCCTCAAGATCAATCTCAATAATATTTCTCATAACCTCAAAATATCGAGCTCAAGCAACCAATAAAGTTACTTCGCCCAAAGCTCTCTTTGGGGACAATACAAAATAGAATCATTATCAAGTCCGCTTTCTGATTTCTTTTCACTTTTGTTCTCATCTCCTTCCCTCACGATTCTTCGCACATTTCATTCCCCAATTTGTCGAATCTCTCATTCACTTGTTCAATGTTGCGCGCGATCCATAAATTACATAATTAAATTGAGGTTATACCGCCTTTAGATATGTGACATCTTGGTCATTTTTGCAATTTTCCCGCTTAATGATATCTACATTCATAATCATCTGAATTTTTGTGGTCTTTGCAGAATTATATATCCTACGATCGGGCTTAAATTTTGCTGAAGTATGTTTTTATACTCCCCTTATCAGCCTTATCGTAAAAACTGAAAGAAGCTCAAAATGGACGTAGATCGGACGATTTTATGTTGGAAGCTTTGAAATGGTAGAACATACCAAAGTAAGTTTCATGCTATTATAAATTGCTATACCGTATATCGCAGGTTAATAGATTTTGAGGCTTTTCGAATGGAGTTAGACAGTTAGCTAGGCTCAGAATAGCCCTTGTGTCTTTCATTTTCCATAATTCCATTATACTTAGGATCCTTTATTATCTATGGTGAATTATAGGATATTCTTGAGATTAAAAAGGAAAAATGCCGAAAGAATACCACCGACAATTTAGATTATATCAGCCTTGCAGAGAAATCTACTACAATTAAGAAATTTTTACTTCAACCATAGGGTCAAGTGATATAATTTAGAATTAGTGTTACAAGTTGAACAATTCGCCGGTACAAGTTAGACATGGCTTTTTTCTTGATAAATACAGTACAAAATTTGTTTTAAGCACAAGGAACCAAAAATTATAAAACTAAAGCATTAAAAATATACAAATAAAAATGAAGTACTAAATTTATCAAGACAAAAAGCCCTGTCCAAATTTTACCATTGTTCAACTTGTACCACTGCCAAACTTGTACCCTTTTACCCTACTAAAATGAGTAAATTTTACTCCAAATAATTCGATTTCTTGATTTTAGGTCAAATTACTAAAAGTTAACTGGCCATAGGATTAATTTAGGTAACTGGTAGACAAAAAGTTTCTAACATTTTACATATCTTTAGAATATTACGGATTAATGTAATAGTTGAAAATAGGAAGATTGCTAGAATATCGAGAGGATTCATTTTAGTAACTGGAGGGTTAATTTCAGTAATTTTCAGGATTGTTTTTAGAATATTGAGGGAATAAATTTTACCTAGACGGTTAACTTTAGTAACTTTCAGGATTGATTTTAGAATACAATGAGAGTAAATTTCAGTAACTGGAGAGTAAATCTTAGCAACATTCAGTTCTATTTGATTAGTATTAGAAATTTTCAGGATTTAATTTAGAACACAGTGAAGATATATTTTAGTAACCTGTGGGGTCACTTTCACTAACCCGAAGGGTTAATTTTAGATTCATTCATACAGATTCATTCTGTGTAAGTCAGTCAAATGGCGAACATTACGGAAAAATTGTGATCCAAGTCCAAGGGCAGTGTAACAATTCTCGCCGGTACGTTATTTTCCTTGCAATATTCGATACTTTATAAAAAGGACAACTATCCCCGAAATGTTTTAGAATGTGCTCCTGTTACAATTTATCAGACCGAAAGTCTTTTGTATCTTCTACATTAACAAGCTAGGTCACCTCTCGGTTAAAGTAAGCTGGAAGACTAACTAATATTAGTTACAGTCTCTTGATCTAGCTTCCCCTTCAACTTCTTTGATCCTATCTCAGACAAGTTTATTTTTAAATAATCGTAACTTCGTTCTAATTTTATTATTTTAATCATCAACGATCTCAATTATTATTCCTATCAAATAGTTCGTTCAGTCATTTCGACTTATTCTCGTTTTAGAAGAATTAGTCAGTTAATGATCTTTTCCCAAGAATGCAGTGCTTAACCAGGTGAGCCTGGACTTATGTTAAGATTTATCTATGGATCGGCCTTATCCTTCCCAATCTGCTGCAACCATGTCACTTAATTAGGACTAATATGAATTCTCCATTCCTCTATTATATCTTAAGGCCGTAGTCAATCCTGCTCTATATCACAACTTATGTGTGCAAGAGTACACACTCAGTACTGCTACTATATTACGGCAGACCTGTCTCGAATTTGGATCAGTAATAATGAATGTATTTTTATGTCGATTGAGCTTTTCATGTCGAAACTTTTTTTTTGTATCAACTTCTATTTAAGTCGGTACATTCTTTTTGTTAATGCATTAGCATTACTGCAGTTACAGTTGCCTTTACTCAAAATAAATACTTTGTAGTCAGAGAGAGCACTTTATCTTCCTATCAACTGGTCCTTGAAATTAAATTAATAGTCGAACACCCAAGTAAGGTAAAGTGCCCTGTAATCGGCCGGATCCTCAACTCGATCAGGGGGTTATTTATTCAATTTACTTAGATTTGTTAGAATATGGTCTAACCGGTCTAACTCTTATGAAGTTTATTATATTGTGCATAATGCAAATCAGTGAAAACCTTCAGTGAAATAGAAATTTACTATAAAAACGTTAAAAATTGTTTAGATAATTTCACCGGCCGAGTTGAGGAACCGGCCGACTTAAGGGTACTTTACTGGGTACGATTCGATAGAGGTGTCATTTAAACTAGGGACCTCTGTGCTATACATTCAAAACTCTGTCAACTGATCCGCTATGCAGCCCTCAATGATCTTAATAAAAATATTCATAATACATCTCTTAAACCTTCGAAACCTTCTAAAGCGGTCTTCAGACTAGAGGTTAAGCCCAGTTCCCGAAGGTTTAAAAATATTAAGTATCAATCAAATTTAATAATTTTTTAGAATCTAATAGATTATGTACCCTTAATTATCCACAATACTGAGTTGATTTTTTTCCAAAAAATCTTGAGTGACAAGAAATTACAGCAATTAAGCCTTAAGTCTGAAGCAAGTATAAGGGCGCTTTGTAATATTTTTACTCTATGCAATCTAAAAATGTGATATTTGTTTGAATTCAGAATATTGCATTTATCGCAATATCGAGAGAAATCCAGAACGCTTTTATACGATTAAGAATCACACGTTCCATAAGCTTTTATTGGTTTATCAATAGCTTTTATCGTGATCTCAATATTTTACTTTTTTCTCCTTTGTTATTTTTATTCATTTTCTACACTTTCTACTTCTGCTGTTTTGATGAATTACTATGCTTCTGTGCAAGTGTGAATGCCGTGTCAATCAATGATAGCGAAATATGCAGAATTTGTTTTGACAGATTCAAAGTCAACTCTGCAATTCTGTGGAGGTGGATCAGTCTAAGTCGGACTTCACACCCAATAAAAAAAACATATTACATGAATATCTGCATGCAGAAATTTTATCTATTTTCTCTCATTTCCAAATTCTTTACATTGTTGTTTAATTAAATAGTGTGACACCTTTTTTATAGTAAAATTAGATATTATACATTTAACCAAATTATTTAATTTTGTTTTGCTAAATATCTTGGTAAAAACATACCTACACAAATCTAATATTTCTGGACTCGTTTGTAAGTAATTTTTTTATACGCTCATGTAAAAGTTGAAGCAGAAAGGGACACAAACATAGTGCAAGCTTATTAATTTTGCAAAAAAAAAACCGGCGGTTTCAAGATAACTTCTTTAATTCAACATGACTAGTGTTTTTGATTTTTCCATTACACAACCAGTGTAGTGTAGCTTTAGGACTTGTAATATTTCGTACGCTGAAAAGTTATGTAGAATTTACAAAACTATTTAAGGTCTGTAAAAAGATCTATAGAAAATACGATCTACACAGTTCGCATATTTGTCAATTGAGTACTGTGTTGTGCTTCGTGATTTTGACATTTTGTCATGTAATTCAAAGTTTCCAACAATCAAATATAGAGCTTTCAAGCAAAGAGGAAAATACATGAACTTTTGAAATAGGAGATTATGTTTCGTATGAGTTGCTTTTTCATTTTAAATAAAAAATTTAAAGGAAAAAAAAGTTATATTCACAGGATGTCTTAATACCTAACTAGACCTAGCTAACATTTAAATATTAACAAATTTTATTCTCAAGTTTGTCAAAATAATTTAAGAACTTTCTAAATATATTTTGTGTAATTACTAAAATGAAAAGAATCTTTTACAGGGAGATTAGAATTATCCTGCCATTTGATACTTAATAAAATAAAATTTAAAAAAAAATCAAAATAAAAAGAATTAACCTACTACATCCTTGCAACATTACCATTATTATTATATCTAAAGAGTATAAAAGTTGATTGCTCAACACATACACTACGAAACACAATCTCTCTTCATTCCATTCTATATAAACCACTCTAGTCAGCAGCGGCAATCAGCTAACGTCATGTGGCAGTTCAGCAGAAGTCTGAAAAACGACGAACCAGAGTTTTATTATTACACACAGCAGAACCAACTCGCTCTGTTCCCAACCAACAGCTCAATACTCACTATACTTATAATGTGAACAAAAAGTATATTGTATGAAAAATACACATATTTTCCTTCACCTTATATATATATATATATATAAAAATATCATATATATATAAATATATATTTGGGTGTATTCATCACAAACACACTCAATGCATCTCTTGAATACCACATTCAACTCTCCCGTTCGTTCATAGAGAATGGATCGAAACAAAATGCGCAGAGGCGCCGTTTAATAATAATACATACGGGTGAATGTGAAAACGATGTTGACGACGATGGCAATGACTACGGACGTGAGGGGGTATGGCAAAAAAGGGATATATATATGAAAAAATATGTATATTTTCACTCACAGTGCCAAGCAAGTCAAGTAATAAAAAAAGGACATGCTGCGTCGACTGCATTCACAAACAACGTTGAGAAAACCTCCAAATAATAGCATAAAATATTTCATCCGCAATTTACATAAGACACGGCTTAAAAATATGTATGATGGAGAAAAAGTATGGGAAGTTACTATGTAATGTTTCTTCAATGCCAAAAGGAGCTCTTAAAGAAATACTCCTAAGTAGTAACCACGTTGTAAAAATGTGTTGTAGGGCAGCTGACTAGTTTTAAGACAGACTTACGACTTAAGCCCAGAGATGGCTTACCATGATTGTGATCAAAATAATGATCAGAATACATTTCCATCAGTTTCTGACTAATCCGACTCTCGACTTAAGCCAAGACTGGTGGGAATTTAATTAAATTATTATTTTGATTATAATTAAGTTAAACCGTCTCTTGGCTTAAGTCGTAAATGTGTCTAGGACAAAAGACTCTCATGTAGAGCACTTAAAGATGGGTTTATGAAAGACTTACCTAGAAGAGAGTGACTTTACCACCCTATTGTTCGTAAGCCTTTCTTTAATTACAGGACTAATTGCCTCTACACATTAGAGAAATCTATGTCCATATTGAAGAGTTTTTCTTACACAAGCATAGGGAATTTACATATGGACATAAATTGGTCTAGTCTGTAGACGCCATTAAAAATGGTCTTTACCGATTTGGCCTATTATGTCCGATCGGTGAAGATCATCCTTAAGTGCTAGAATCAAAGAAAAGTTTATAAACAACAGGGGGATAAAATCACCGGTATATACACTCAGAAAAAAAGAGGGTCCGATTAACTTTTTTTCCTCGTAACTTTAACACCTTTTAGGTGTAAAAATATATCAACATTTTTTAATGTTAATTTTACACCTTTTTAAGGGTAAAATTAACATGAAAAAGGTTAATTTAACCCTTAATACACCTAAAAAGGGTAATATTTACACCAATTTCGGATCAATAATGCAGGGTAAAATTAACATTTCGGGAATGTTATTTTAACTTTTTCGGATTTCTCTTTTAGTGTACTGTACGTCTATATTGTTCTAATTTGATTTTTTAATCGGGTTTTCACAGGGACCAAAATTAAAATGTTTTGAAAATGTGGAGTTTCTTTTTAATTTGGCCTTTTCGATATTAGTTTCCTCTACTCGATTGTTTGGGGTTCCTTATTTTGGACACCCATCTGGCTACCCGTAACTTGTTGGATTGCTTATTAAGTACACTCAGTCCCGGGATTATGGACATCTTCGGGACCGAAAAAAAACCACGCGAAATGGCATTGTGCATCGAGAAATTTGCATACCCGTAGGCGATTTCTTTTGAATTTGTAGAACGAATTTCGCGCGGAATAAATGTAGTCAAAACAAAAAGATTCAACTGTTTAATGGAAATGCATTAATAAACAGTACTTTTCGGCCAGAGTTCCTCAATAAATGTTTACAATATTTAAAATTTTTACCTTAATAAAATAAATTAAAGTTTTTTACTGAAAAATAAACATAGTGTCATCAAATTTCCCGCGCCACAAAATAGTATACATCCAGGCGTATTACAAAAATGATTTTATAAATTGACTCCCAAAAGTAGGCAAACTTGCATAATGGTATGTGCATAATCTCGACAGGTGCATAATCCAGAAGATCATAATGCCGGGACTGAGTGTATCATTTTTTTTTGGGAACTTCTAATGTTTCTGCAGCAGTTCTTCTTTTAAAATTAGTGCCATTTCTAAAAGAAAATTCTAGTAATGGCTACTAGAACATACTAAAGCAACGCAAGGTTTTCTCTTTCAGGGTATCCAGAAATACAAAAAGAAATGCTGAATTGCGGCTCTTACATATAGAGTAAAGCAAATGAAAGGTTCTAGATTCACTATTTTTGTTCGTAAAAAATATAAACATTTTAACTTCAATTTTGTTCTGAATCATTTATCTAAAGAAAATAGAAAGGTCACAGGAATGCAAAACAGTACGAAAAACACAACAAATTTACTTAATCTTCACATAAAGAATTACAGTATACTAGGGGTACATTATACTAAAAGGGGTGGAAAAGCGTTCCATGCTTTGCGGAATTCTCGAACTCGTGACTTAGATTGTGTACCTTAAAAGTACTTTAACCACATTTACCGTTTATCGATTCACAACCGATTTAAACCATTTCATATATAATAAAAATAAATATAAAATTACTGGGGAGTAATAAAATTGGTTTTCGGACGAAAATTATTTATCGGTTCATAAAGGGTTTATACCAGGGCCACAACCGATTTAAATCGGTTTATAAATCACTCAAAACATTGCCCATAATACCATAGCAGTAATATATAATTGAAATTCGGATAAAAATTAGTGATATAGGTTATGAACCGATTCTTAACCGATTGAAATTGGCCCAAGATTGCCAGGAATACCAAGACCTGTCCTTACGAACCTTATGCCCTAGACACACTTACAACTTAAGCCGAGAGACGACTCAGTGGAAAATATTGGAAATGTACTTTAACCAATGTTTCTAATATAATTACGCTAAGCCGTCTCTCGTCTAATCCTCAGGTCTGTCAAGGCCCTTACGAATAGGGGGGTGTCAGTCACCCGCACTTACGGTAAGTCCTTAAGAAAACCAGTGACAAGCCCAGATATTCTGATGGTAGCTGAGATTCTTTACAGGCGATCACGAAATGCGTGCAACTCGGGGTGCTTGCAACTCAGAATGCGTGAAAATTCGATTGTGAGTTAAATTTTGGGGTTATGGAAAATGAAAAATCATAATGGATTTTGGTATTTTTGATTTGATTTAGATAAATTTATGAGCACTGTTTAATTTATATTGACCAAAATCGAAATTTTCACTGACCATTTTTATTCATTTACTGGTCGATTTGCTAATTTCCTCTTCAACATGTTTTTTTTTTTGTTTTGTTTTTGATATTTGCTATTTGAAAATAATAACAGTATAGTTCACACATAAATATAATTAATTTACTATCATAAAATGTTATATTTTCAAGAATCATACATGCCTGAAAATGCCCCACCTTCTCTACTCCGATAATTTCCGTTTCTCTTAATTAACATCCTCTAAAAGCGGTATATCAAAAAGTATCCTGACATACGAGATAATACCCTTAGTATGAGAAACCTAAATTCGATTGATTTCATTTAAAAAAATTTAAAAAATCGTAATGCAAATTAGTAAAGTTCATTAATTTTGTGTTTGCGTTACATATAGTGAAAAAGATGTTATCAAATTAACAGGTAATATAATATTAACAATTATTTTTTTTAAATACCCCAATGATCATGTCATTATTGCTGTGACAATAATGATTCTGAATTATGCAGCAAGATAATTAGTTTCATATATTATTAAAAATGTTTCGTGATGCTGATAAATTATCATCATATATGTTTTTAAAATCTTTATTAACTCTGTCAATCTGATTATTTTTTGCTCACACCATATATATGTATATAACCCATTTAGAGATGCAACAAAGAAGATGGAAAATGAACGGAAGTCTTCCGTTGAATTTAATGTGGTTTCCCCAAACAAACTAATGAAATACTCATGAGAGAACCTAAAGAAAAAAAAAACGCAGAGAGACCACCTCACATCTCGAAATCTAAACAACATGTGAGGATATAAATTGTGTATGAGAAATAAAAAATGAGGAGTACAATCGGTAGCATTATTTTATGACATTAATATTTCATTCGCGGCACAAACTTACACAAAAAAATTAATCACCAATGCTATATTGTTAGATAAAACGTATGTACGAATATGTAGCTGTGTGCGTAACGAAATGTGAATGACCAATATTGGTTCATTTGAAGTTTTTAGATGCGATTTTTTTTACAATCTTTTCCGGTCCTCGTTATTATAATTGTTATCAAAGAGACCTAATTTGCACATGGTATTGTACTTTTAGAGGATTCTTCCAGTACCATATCTTACACCTTTAACCCTTCAACTTCCTTCCTTTTATAACAAATGTGCAATGCTTGCTACTCTGGTTCTATCTATCAGAGCATTGTAACATACACTTTTCTCATTCTTCCAAGTATTTCTTGCTTCCACATTTCACCCGTTCGTTGTTGGCAACGACGGTTCCATCGTATACACGGTATGATATAGAATTATTCTACAACTCTACTTATCCGACCATGCATGCTCCTTCCAGCATTTCTCTTCACGTTCATATTGTATAAGAACGAGCGACGTTCGTTCATTTAGTTTACAGCTTTCTGTTTTAACCCACCACCAATTTCTTCTCTTTCACCTTACCACCCAGCTATATACATCAAACCTACCACCCAGCCTTCCCTCATTCTCATTTCTCTTTCTCAGTTCACACTCTGAAAGCTGATGGTTTCTGGTTAAAAATGTTCCCTTCACCTCAGCTCCTTCGTCTTGCCATTACTAACTACAATCTCTCTTGGTGCTTGTGCGAGAATTGCTTCTCTGACAAATTTTCCAACTTCCACTCCATACTGCCTGAATTTTCCACCAATATTCTCCAGTTTTCCACAGACTACACGAAGTCGTCTCTCTACCACACATCTAGTGAAAAACCCCTACATCCTGTCGTATCTTTCCCAATCCCTTCTACTCCTCTTCACCAGTTTCCTTTCACACCCATGCTGATAGTCTATCCTCGTGCACCATATAATATTATATTATACCTTTAGATATATATTGTTAAGACTCAACTTGACGATTCTGGTATATTATATAGAAGAGTGAGAATGGAATCAAGCAGCAACAGAAATGGTAGAGAGAACTCCCTTAATTTTGAATCCCATCGCCACCCACATACATCCACTTTTCCTTCATCCTCCATACATACATTCATTTAATGTTATGTACATATAAGTGGTATCTACATGAGCGCTATATTCACTTTGGTAAAACGACAAAGTCGGTTCTATTCTATATATTCACCCTACATAAAGTTCTCTATAGCATTGGATGGAAAGAACATTGGTTCTAGCTCTGCTTGTGACTCGTCGCCTCACAATTCGACTCTTGCATAGCTCAGCACAACCCAGAAGGAGCACACTAACCACCATCAGTGAGATGAAAAACACTCACATATTCTACAGCAGCCAGTACCAGGCAATCCAGCCAGAGAGAGGGGAAGACACAGAGAGTGATATTCTACAACAAAAAAAAATACCCATCACCCTGTTCTACCCACAAGTGAATGCTCAAGATGAGAGAAAGAAGAAATACCACTGGCCCAGCATCATCATCAACTTCAGAACACTCTTCTTCTCTAAGCATTGCTGTCGGTTTGTATTGTACCCAGAGAGCTCGTCTCTTGAGTTTGCCTCAACTTTCCTGGTGGTAAATGCCTCGAGATGGGGAATGGCGATATAGCGCAGTCAGAACGACAGTGCTCCTTCTACCCAACGACGACGTTGGAATTGGAAGAGTATAGAGAGGAGTGAGAATAATACCCTTCTGCATAGAATTTACCAACGACGTTGTCGACATCCAACTGGCAATGGGGAAGAATCTAAATTGCAGAATTGGATGAAAGGAAAACCTTTTCTCCCTCCCTCGACATGTATATATAACATTTCTACTTCTTCACGGCAGAAGAACAAGAGGAGGGTGGGATTTTGTCTAAAATTTCTATTTTATGTTACCACCCCCGATCTCATCATTCACCCTCAGCAATCAAGAACGGACGGAATCATCAAGGGGCAATTTATATTTGCCCAAAAAGATCCACTTCTTACTCTTGGTGTCTCTCCCACGAGGGAAATTCATGAATGATATATTCTTGAGTGTTTGGCTTTTGCACGCTTTCGTGATGACATTTCCTGACGTCATTGAAATTTGCTTGCTTTGGTGTTATCATAATTTTTTAAACAATTCTTCAAATTGATTAATCTTATGAGAAAAATATTTTTTTATGGTTCAAAAAAATAAAAGCTATTTCAATTGATCTTAAAACAAAAAGATCTCAATGTACTTCTTGGGTATACAAAGTCATACAACCACTTGCTGATTTTTATTCACATCCATTCGTCGTCGCCTTATTACTGAGACCTAATCAATTTCTGCGGTTAGAAGTGTTTTATGGGGATCGTTCTTATATTTTTATTCTTTTCTTTCTGTTTCTCCTCCCTCTCTCTCTCTCTATCTCGTCAATATAAAATTCATCATTATTATTATTATTTTTTTCTTCCTTCACTCCTTCTCTCTCATCATCATCATCACGAAACACTGGGGCCTCATGAAGGCAATAGTCCGTGCATAGGAATTAGATAGAGTTTTTACAATGAGCACCACATACAGCACAGCAGCGTAGCTGAGATTTGTGTTGTATGTCGTTTTGGTGATGGAAAATCGTGTGGTAAAATAATTGTGGTAATGGTCTTTTTGACGTAAATACTTTGGGTATACGGCGCATTAGGATCCCGCCACCACTGCCTTTTCAAACATTTTCGAATTGGAAACGTCGACCTAACATTGTGTTATATGATGTGTATAGAGAGAGGAGCACCAAGTATTTTGTATAGGCAAGCACTCAGGCACAGTCAGCTAGCAGAGGCAGCGGCAGCATAGAGCTCTAGAGCAGTCAGAGCGCACAAGGGAACGGCGTAAATAGCTGGTGTTCGGGACACAGCAAATTTACAGTCAAGTCCGACTTCAGCATTGTACTTTCCCATTGCTTCTCTCTACCATACCCAATCCAGTACAGTGTTGAACTCCCAGCACTTTGTTATTTAAAACAGCAAATGCTGTATCTACTATGCTTTTACATAAAAATTACGACATTTGCTGATTCAAGTGGCAACATCACATTACCCATGAAACTTCGCCAGCAAAACACGCTACAGCTTTGCCACATTTCAACTTCAGGCCAACAAATACACACATATACACTTAAACACATACAGCTCAGTCACAAATTTCAAAAACACGTCTCCACACCATTTATTCAATGCTAGCATAGAAGAAAGATAGCGATATTACAGTACCCAAGCACCACCAACTGAATCGAATGGTGGAACATTGGAGCTCAAAGTTGGAGAGATAGAGATTGTATATATGAAAATACCAGAGATACAAATTTACAAAATGCAATATACGAAGCGAATAATATTATTTTCAAGTAAAAATTAGTTTTTTTTTCTTTCATTTTTGTTTAATCCTAGCACGGTACTGTTAGTGCAAATTTTCATTGATTACGTTTTTCAATTTAGTTGGATGATATTATCAGAACATCTTTAATATTTCTCTATGTTAAAAGAATTTTAAAAAAATGAATATTTATAGTTTTTGTAGAAATGATTAATATAGATTTAAAATATTGTTGATTACACTTCATAGATCACTAAGTTCGGACATAATACTTGGATTTATAACATAATCAACTGCCATGTGCGTGTTATGCACAGAAGCTATCTCTATTGAGAGTGGTGCGACATTCATAAAAGAAAACATGTTTAATTACTTTTAATTGACACTTTTATCATACTCTTTATTTTTATTCTGACATTCGTTCTTCTCCAATATATACATATACATACATATATGTATATATCAAATTGATTTCACTTAATGGATGTGCAAAATCATAGATTATCACAAAAATTCTTTTAAGCACTTGTCAAGTATAGTGCAAAAAATGTCAGAAATAGGGACATATTGTGAGATACTGTAACATTTGATATTTACTTTCTTCTGTGCTTGCTATTGTTAAAAAGGGATCAACTTCTCTTTCATTATGCACTCTTCCAAACACTGTCAGTCCATTTAAATTCAATCATGTGCTCTCTTCCCATCCTCTTCTCATTTTCAATGCTCTTGAAAATGCATTTTTGATGCCGCCAACTCGACTAGAGGTATACACACTTCTCTGTATATACATATATATATATATACATATTTTAAATCCCATCCAATGTTTGTTTCTTCTCACATAAATCACACATAACTGCTGCCAACAATTAATGGAGGGATTCCCTAGCAATTTCACAGCTGAACAAGTTTATTTCGTATGTATGCCACTAAACCGCATCGTTCAATGGAATTTGGATGACGTCAACTGTTCTATTTTGTCTCTTTTTTTCTACCTCTTCTTCTCTACTCCTTCCCTCGCCTCTTTTTTTTTGCTTCCCTTCCGCAATCACTTTCTGTTCATCTCTGGTATTCCACATCATTTCATTCCCATCTATCTAAGCCATGACCTCTTACTTAATATCAATAACAATATATCTATATAGCAAAACATTTGACAGTTGCGTTAAAAAAAATACAATTATTACCAACCATCTAATTTCTCACTTTCAATATCACATTACTAATTGCAAATTGTTAATTGAAAAAGTGCACAGTCCGAAGAAGCACGCGAATGCCACGACAAATTTCATTCATTCATTTAAAATTATATGGTCATCACACCAAATACATAATACCGGAGGGAAAATTCATCGTAACGTCAGAAGAATGTGCACATAGCATATTTCTCATATAGGGATTTTTTCTTCCTAACCTTTTCTTCTCTCTGTCTTTTTCATTCTTTCCCTTTAAGCCTTTAAGCATATACCACAAATAATATAAGCATACACATAGTATGGTGTAGTCTCTATAAGCTTGCTAAACTAGTAATTAGTAATTATTCTCAGCTGTTCAACTTCCCTCACAATGATTTCCCCGGCGAATGTGAGGAAACATGTTCCCTGACTGTGCCACATTTATAATGCTAACCATAGTTGAGCATCAACAACACACAACCAGAGCAAGTGAATGTGTCGTGATCCGAATAATTAATTACTAAAATGTCAAATTGACGTTTTGCTCTAAACTTTCCATATCAAACTGGGTGGATGAAACGAGACATGATTCTGCCACTGTAGCCCAATCTAGTTGAGTGCATCAAGATGATGTCTCATGATAAATCCTGAGTATACGATATTGAGATGAGGGTATGAGATTTGTATCATGCCAATAAAATGGAATTTTGGGTATAGGTCACAGACTACCAATATTATGAATAGGTCACTGAAATACTATATTTTCCGTAGTATAGGTCAATAAAAGTCCTTCATTTCTCAGTGTATAACTTAAAAATATTTACTATTTGACTAAAAGAGATATGTAAGAAGTTCCATATAGTACATTTGATACAGTAAAATTTTTTGATTAGGTATCTAGTCCTGACACGGTTGATGATTTATCGATATCGTTCAAAGTATGTATATCATCGGTTGTATCGATCGTTGTCGTATCTGCAATTTTTTTGTGTCAGCATTTCACGCAAGATTGTATCGTAGTTTGCACCAAATGTAGACACAAAACAAATGCAGATACGACAACAAAGGATGCAACCGACAATATCTGTTGTCGGTGCCATTGATTGAAAAATTCTTAGGAGAATGTTGATAAATTACGTGCATTAGTTAAAAACAAAGTTGAGCTATCATTTTAATATTTCAGAATCGACTGAAAAAAGTTAGCATGTCACTCTTGACAGTCCACAACTGTCTCGAAGCCCTCAATACAATAGATCTGATTGACTTTGCCTTCTGAGAGTTATTTTGCCCCCCTCCCTGGTGTTCGTAAAGTTTTCTGTAATTCCACTATTTAATGATGGTCTTCGCAATTTCGATCTACCATGTTCGATCAGTGAAGACCCTCCTAAAGTGCAAGAATTAAAGAAAAGCTTTTGAATAGCACGGGTGCTGCACAAAGTAACCCCCGGAGGGTAAAATCACCGGCAAGTCTGGTATCAGACAATTTTGGTTATTTTACAAAATCTATTAGTTCATATGACATTGAAGACATTAGGCTAAACCTTAGGTCTGAAGCTTGTTTATACACTGAGATAAATCCGAAAAAGTTATAATAACATTCCGAAAATGTTAATTTTACCCTTCAGTATTGATCCAAAATTGGTGTAAATACTACCCTTTATAGGTGTATTAGGGGTTAAACTCACCCTTTTCATGTTAATTTTACCCATAAAAAGGTGTAAAATTAACATTAAAAAATGTTGATATATTTTTACACCTAAAAAGTGTTAAAGTTATGAGGAAAAAAAGTTAATCGCACCCTCTTTTTTCTCAGTGAAGATTCTGTGGTTTGAGGCACTGGTAAAACTAAAAGGATCATATTGATCCAAATTTGATCCTTTTGCAAAGGATGGATCAAATTTCACACCTTACTTTACATTTATCATAATAGAAAATGTTTTATCATAAACTTATTACTCAAAACATATTTCTCTCATCAGAGTGAACACCACAGATAACTTTTCATTGTTTTTATTCATTTATTATTTAGATAAAAAGTGATACTTTTCAAATGATCCTTGATGATTCATTTATTTTTACCAGTGCAGTGGCTGAGGGTGAGACCCCACCAAGTCAAATCGGACTCAAACTTTTTTAAAAATACCGTATGACATGTATTTCTGATTTCCTCCTTATAGATCTTTGTTATTCTTTCTGTATGTTTAAATGAAATCTTCTTTACTCAAATTACAGAGGGTACCGGATTAGTGTATATTTTCGGGACCGAAAGAAAGCCGTGCGGAATGGATTTATGTACCCCGAAAATTTGCATCCTTGCAAAAGACTTTTTGAAATATATTACATAAACGTCACAGAATATGCAAAAGATTTTAGGCGTCAATTTTCAATATTAACTGTTCATTAGAAATGTTCTCCAAATTTACCAGATATGCGTACCAAATATACGTAATTGTGTTTGAATAATACCGTCAATAAATAATCCCGGGGTTTACTGTATAACAATTTTACAAGTGTTGATAAGCGAGTGGTAAGTATGATGAGAGTAACCTTAGTTACAATAATAGTAAGTCTTAATATTAAGAAATTCTTTACTTTCATCTCAAATAAAATTTCAATTTGAATACAAAAAAAGATACATGTAGCTGCAAACTATTTATAAACTGTGAAAAAAATGGGGGTTCGATTAACTTATTTTCCTCATAACTTTAACACTTTTTAGGTGTAAAAATATATCAACATTTTTTAATGTTAATTTTACACCTTTTAAGGATAAAAAAAAACATGAAAAAGGGTAACTTTAACCCCTAATACACCTACAAAGCATAATATTTACACCGATTTCGGATCAATACTGCAGGGTAAAATTAACATTTCCGGAATGTTATTTTAACTTTTTCGGATTTCTCTCAGTGTAGGTGTTTAAGTTTATGATGCAGCCATTGTGTTTGGATTCTGTTTATATCAAGATCCTAATTCTTATCTGCTTTCCGATTCAATCCAGAATTTGAGTAACTCAGTCTAGTGATCTAAACGTCTTTAAGGTCTACTGTTTAGTTTACTATCCAGGATTAAAACCGTTTTCCCTGGCTTTCTTTGCTTTTGTTGATCTTCTATCTATATTCAAACTTTCTGTAATAGGCGAACCAGTGATAGACCCAGATAAGCTTATGGTAGCTCAGATTCTAACATGAAACCTTGGAGTGTTCTTACGATTAGAAATTAATGCAAATTTCATTGGGATTTAAATTTTAATGTTAAAAAATACACACACAGGCGGAAAAAAATTTCTCAAATCAAAATGTTGTCGTTTTTAGATAGATTATTTACATGTAAGTATAATCTGACAAATAATCTTCATAAAAAAATGCCATATCAGATAATACAGACCAAGTATTAGAATTTTCTTGCGTTTAAGATAAAACAAATTTAACTCGTGATATTGTGAAATTGAAAATTTAGCCCTTTAGTTATTTTAAGAATATTCTATCTTCATATTCAGTTGTATAATTTAAATTTTCAAATGATACAGTTAGATTAGAAGATAGTTTGTGATACTAAGGCCCTATGATAGGAGTATATAAATTAATATGATAAAGCGTGCACTATACAGTGTAATAGAAAGTATATAAGTGTAAAACTCACCCAGTGATGTGACATATAGTGACTGTTGTGATTGATACTCACCTGAAATGGAATTAGTGAAGAAATAGAGATAAGCAAGGCGAATTAAAAAAAAAAGGAAATGGAATGCAAAACAAATTATATACAATGTGGCAGTAAAATAGCAATGTATATACAAGATGGTAAACAAATGAAAAGCATTATGTAATAGGTTAGGTCAGTGACTCAAAATGATGACCTTGGCTTTCATACCACCCAACAACCACCCTCTCTTCGGGTCGTCGCGCATTTCTCCCTGAAAACGACCGAAAACCCTGAAAGAGCCGCACCCCAAACCATTATGCCACCCACTTTCCCATTCCCAGCATTCACTCCCGTCTGTCTCACTCTCTTCCACCCACACTCTCTACTATTCATCCACAAAAGCATTGAAAGCTCATCCCTTTCCATTCCATTACCTACACTTTTCCCGCATGTTTTTCTTCTATACACTTTTGCCGTCGCTCTCGATGTCACATTCAGTCACACACAATTTTCTCCTTTTTTTTTCTACCACAAAACAATTTCTAGGTATGTAAAACACGTGAGTCACAGTCAATCCACGTGCCTCCTGCATTTATTTCATACTCCTTGCTCCATTGACGTTATAACAAAAGTAACAAAACCTAACCGAGTACCTGGCTTTATTCGCTTATATCTTGCACATATAATAATAATGTTAAGTTACTGAAAGTATAGCTAAAATCCAAACCAATGTTCAGTCACACTTTTGTGTAATTTTAACTTTCGTTTGTAATAAAAATCGCGAATTAACTAGCCTCATATTGCAAGATAGACATTCAAATAATAAGTACACAGGGACATTGAATCTTAAAACGGTTTTCTCAGAACTTGTAATCTAAAGTTAGATTGGTTCAAAATCATTCCACAGAAAAAAATACTTTGTAATATTGTTCGTAAATATTTGCGAATTCCCACTGGGGACTTAGGAAATACTCGTAAACCGTAAACCGTACACTGTTCTAAAACATTTTTCGATCTAATTTTCTGTATAAAATATTATGCATTTTATTATTATCCTAGTGCACAATTGTTATAACCTTATTCATATGTCACTTATCCCAAAATAGCATAAAATTCAAAAGACTGTATTAAAAAAAATAACCAGTTTATTTACAACTGATTTATTATGTTGGTTTAGTTAAAATCGGAATTTGTGATCCTGCAAGTTAAGTAGTCTTCCAATTAGAGGCCCGTGTCGTAAGGTTTTACATTACCAAACAACAAACAATTGCAGTTACTTTCATAAAAATCTAATAGATCTATTGCCTTTATTATACTAAAGTAAAAATTATCCCACAAATTTTGTTCTTTAAGAAATTAGAACAAAGAAAAGCCAATATGGATATAAACCTTTGGTCTGAAGACTTTAGGGAAGATCGGGGCAGATTAAACAGTGAGATGTTACAGTTTGCCATAGAAGGAATATTGAGGAAACATTCGAAGTTAACATCTTCCTTCCTATTTACTGAAATACTTATCAATTTGATACAGACATTTTTCCACAAATTATAGGGGAGACTGGGGCAAAAAGTCACAAAACAGATATTTTATTTTTTGTAAGCTACTTGAGCGCTTCAAAAATTTCTAATTAGCGCAGTTTTATAGGAAATTTTCCGCTCTACAATTTTGTGAAAGTAGTTTTCCTTTGTTTTGTAAGGAAATACGTTTATCGAGCCAATTTCTAAAAGGCAATTTTGTGACCATTCTCAAAAATGCTGGGGCAAATAGTACCAGACATTGGGTATTATCATATTTTGATTCCTTTCATTACAGGCTTCCGTAAATTTGAAAAAATACCCAGAGAACATATTTTTATAGAAAATTTATTCACCTATACCTTTGTAAAACAGCGTTTTCTCTGCGAGAAAAGTGAGAAAACGAGAAAAGCGCTTTTCAAGCTATTTTAGAAAAAAAAACACAAAAGACTGCAAATCGTTTGACCAATGCAAACAACAAGCTGCGAGACATGATAATAATGTTTCTTTTCGCCGTGGACAATAGAAATTGCTTCGCTTTTTTGTTATTTTTTGCTATATACCTTTTGTTACTTTTTACCCCGAGTGGCCATTTTTAATAAAAGGATTTCTGGAGAAAAGAACCTTTGTGAAATTCTAAAATAGAGAGCGAATTCGTATTCAAAAAATCCAAATTATGTAGAAAATATTCACCAGTGCATCAATTTTGGAAAATAAGTAGGTAATAATGATTATCTTCTGCAAAGAAAATATTTTAAAAATAGGGCTAAAAATTTCGATATTTTTTATTCTCTAAATTCCTTGTTCGAATTCTAAAAAACTTACGATATTGAAGAAGGTCTATGGAGGCTATCTATAGAAAAAAAAATTGAGCCGCTATCTTTTTTACCTTGGAAGATATTGAATTTTGAATTTTTCGATTTGTGACTTTTTGCCCCAGTCTCCCCTACGTAATGAAAAGGACATTTGTTGGCTAATTCTGTCCTACTCTCCCCACACCTAAGCTAACTAAGCCACCACGCTGAGGAACTTACATTTTAAGTTCAATAAGGTTCCAAGAGAAAAATTTGAAGATTTCTCTTTTTCTTCTATTCAGAGTTTAAATAAAATTGTAATATATTTTTTCTGTTTCTAAGTAATGAAATTCACTGGAATCTCATTTTTTCCCAAATTCTTAAATTAGAATTATCATGGATTTATTATAACTTTATAACTGCTTTTAAGACTTATTCAATATTGTGTTCTTTTTCATGTCAATCATTGACTCGTTTTTAATTAAATTCTCAACGCAGTTCTCATAAAATTGCACAACAAAAGCCTATACCTACACATACACCCACAACATCCTACATCCCCTATTTATCACACAATTTTCCCATTGACGGTACGATGAAGACGAGGAAATCAATGGTGAGAGAATGATGGAAAAGTGCTTCTGATGAGATGTAGGGGATGGTAGAATTCAATTAAAATTGCTCGTAAAAACAGTTAATTGTATTTCTTTCTCTTGTCACACTCATTTTTCTACCTTATTCATGTGCTCTATACTATAATGGCTTTTCAACCTTTTAGGTTTTTGGCGACGGTAAACACATATTATATTACTATACTCAGAAAAAAAGAATTGTCAAAAGATTTGTAGATTTGGAGGTAAATTTGTAACCTTACAAACTTTGGAGTTAATAGTTTGTAGTTTTACAGCCGAATTTGTAATTGGGCACTATTACAAAATAAATTTGTTGAGCTACAAACTTTGGAGTTAAAAGTTTGTAACTCATTCGTTTTACAAACAAAAGTTTGTTCAGCTACAAACTTTGGAGGTAAAGGGCTGTAACTATAAATATTTCATTTTTAATGTTCTTATTGGATTTGAACCGATAAGTAGTAGCATTGAAAACTGAATTAATTTTTTTAAATTTTAGTTATTATATATACATATACCTGTGATATTTCCCCTCAAGTGGATTCTTAATTTTCTTTTATTTTTAAAATAAGCAAACATTCTTTTCTTTTTTGACAGATTTATTAACCAAAATATTTTATTTAATAAGGTTAATAAGAAAAGAATACAGACTATTTAAAATGGGACTTTGCTGACTATTGGCATGGGATTTCCATATATGTATATATCAAAATTACCAAGATAACAAACACATGATATTCAAGTAAAATAAATATATTCATCTTTTATAACAATAATTACCAAAAGTGTAATACATATTCTTTTTTTTCGACTAGTTACATATGTATATGACTATATAATTAAATTAGGGATTTTTAAGCATGCTTTAACTGACTTTGAATTTTAATTGCTTTTAATTGTAAATAGAACCATTTACAAAATGGGATATATCTTTCAGGTGACTTATAAAGTAGGTTTCGATGTTCTCTGTTAGAATTTTCTAATTTTGATCAAAATTTGTAAGACCATGACGCTGGTGGAAGTCTTTTTCAATCTGAAAACATCAATCTATAAAGTCATTTTCTTCATAATTTTGCATCAAATTGATGTCCACCTTTATGTCTGTATAGTGGCCAATTCCTTTGAGTTTCTGCGATATCTCCTCAGCAATTTGGTTATTTGATCAACCAAGTTAGACTCCATGCTTGAAAGACTGTTTTTGAGAAATCTTCTTTATCGTAGGTGAATAAATTATTTTTCAGCTCTCCTAAATTTGGAGGGTAATTTTCGCCTGACCTCTCTTGATTTTGTCTAACAACAAACTCTGCTTCTTCTTGCTGGCTCTGGATCTTAAACTTTGGAATTACGCGCCGAGTATTGTGGTACTTGTTAGTAAAGCTTATCACTTGAATTTCCTCACTTAAACTGTCCCATTGACTTGCAAGATAGGAACAATTTCCTTTCAGTGAAAAATTGGAAGATGAGATCTATTAGATCTTCACGCCATTTGTAATCAAGAGCTTTCCGGTTGTAGAAGAATGTTCGCAGCAAGGAGCTCTCTCTACAATCTAGCTAGGATTTTCCAAGGTTGAAGAGATCGTGTCTCACCTGCTGCTTCCGAACCCGCATCTGCGACCTGGGACGTGGAAATTTCACGTGAAATTGAATTGGTCCCCTAATCATGATTTGATTGCACTAGGGCTTGCCACCCCTTTCTAAAACGTCATCGATCTCCGTCAGCTGGCAAGATCTTATCGATGACTCCATCCGTTAAATAAATTAGAAGCATTACAGTAATACCTCTTACTGAAAACAACAAAATCAATGAGAAATTATTAGAGGAAGACAATATTTACAAAGTGAGGTTATGTTTTGGGAAAACAGTACCGATTAAATGCGTGTACACTGCTTCAGAATTCCACTCCACACACTTGGCATGAAGCACAGCATCACTTATTGTATTATTTTCACTCATAAAAATTATTTTTGCACTGTTTTTTAAAGAAAATTCAAAGAAATTTGCAATCGCGCACACCGTAACAAAAAAAGAAGTTGCGGCCAGGCCATACTGTGAGACGTGAGAAGTAAATGAAGTTGTATTTTGTGCGTTTACAATACGTACCTTGAAAATTACAATATTTAATTTCATGAGAGTACAGTGTTACTTTAAATAAATTTTGAATTGTTTTGTCGTTTGTGTTCTCTAATTGTCCAATCCAAGTTATATAACATTTAAACCTACAGTTTTAGGAAAAAATTGGGCAAATTCTGAAAGAAAAAAGGTACTCACAGTTGTAAACCCAGTTCACCTTTTTTTGGAATCCACTTCTCACATATACATTTTGATTAAAAAATAACACAGAAATAGCCAGTTTTTTTTAATGATGGAAGATTAAAAATAAAAATTTGAATAATAAAATAATAAATAATTTATAATAGCTACAGCTCTTTACAAATAAGTTTGTTCTGGAGCAAAAGATTTGTAAAAGAGGTGACCTACAAACCTTTAACTCCAAGGTTTGTAGCTGTACAAACCTATTTGTAATGATGCCGAAATACAAATAGGGCTGTAAAACTACAAACCTTTTTACAAACTTTTGTATTGGAACCACATTCTACCTCCATTTGTAACTTTTTATATGGAAATTACAAAATTTGAACTCCTTTTCTACAAACTTTTTTTTTCTGAGTACTTAAAATAACAATAGATAGGTTATGGTATTTTAACCGAAAGACATTAATATTTGATTTAATAAAATTTCTTGTCTTGACACTTCTCTATCTCTACTGCATTATCCGTCATTATTTATCAAAGGCAGTAATAGGATATTTAAGGATTGTTATTATTTAATTCAGTTTTCGTACCAATACACCTTTGATTTTCAAACACAGCACTTTGAATAAACTATTGAGAGATATTGATATAGATAATACGTATATAGAATAGATAATAATCAAGGGCACAATAAGTCATGAGAAATTGATTTATTGTGAATTGTATGTCTTTCGAAGAGTAACATTGGAAAATCAAGAAGAATAAATCCACCTTCAATGAAAGAAAGAATAATAATGGAGAAAAAAAATAACATCGAGATGGCACAATATAGGAGTGAAACGTAAAAATCCATTGAGAATTCACCATAGATCAACAATGAAATAAATTTTATTGTTGATTCAATCTCAAAATCACAATGTGGAATTCGATTAAATCCATGAGTCATTGAACTTGTGCCATTATTTCCCATTGTGTTTGTTTTTATATATTTTTTCGACTTCTTATATACCACTGAATTCTGTTTATCTTTAGGCATCTTTATCGCTCATCTCTCAAAGTAGTTTAATGTGAAGTGAATATTATGCAATATAGTATATTTATGGCTATGATGTTTAAACACAATCTCATTTCTTAGCACAGTGTATACTTTATTTTTCGACACAAACTCAAGTGAATGTTAAAAAAAGCAAATGCCAGTGTGGAAAATTCACTTTATCTTACTGTTTTGTCTTAATTTTTTTTTGCCATTTCTTTTACAAATTTTCTAGACTTCTGCACCTGAGAAATTTCCAATTATCACGTGTCTATCGCGCTACAGCTGTTCCGAAGATCATTTCTTCTTTCTCAAAGGGAAATGTGCTTTTCGAGACTTTTTCGAAAACTGTTTTTTTTACTTTTCAAAAATAGAGGAAATCATTGAGAGGCATAGGATAATCTGTTATTTTTATTCTTATTTTGTTACTGACTCTGGTCGTAAATGAACGAAATATTCAGCTCACATAATTTTTATAGGTTATTTGTCCTAAATCGCAGACCATTTTTTTTACACTAAAGATAAAATTCTTTTCAATTTTTTTTTACAAAAAGCTGGTTTTGAGAAGAAAAACTTTCAAACGGTTTAAAAAATAGGGTAAGTGTGCCAAATTTCGGGATAGTTGCAAATGAGCACCGAAGTCCTAAGTTTGAAATGCAATATTTTTAATTCATATTGATATTTCTTGTTCCGTTCTTTGTTTTCTTTAAATCACTTTCTAAAATATTTAAAAATTAATAAAAATGTGGACATTGCTTTGGGTAGTATTCCCGCTACTTTGAGTGAAATTCCGGCCACCCTTTTTCTAACCACCTTTTGTGACGCAACGGATTAAAAATTTCAAAACGTCAAATGGAACAAGTTTAATATTTAGTTTAATACGTTTATATGACCCACAAGCCCTGAGATCTTCCGTGTAATTTGTCCTGAAGACCTGAAGAGTAGCATCTCAAATTTACGCGCAGATTCCCGTAGCAATTTGCCCTTCCTGAACTCTTCCAAGGCCTTTTCCACATCATCTTTTTCATAGAAGCGATGGTTTTTCTATGAACATTGTAGAACTCAGAAATTCAAAAAAAAAACACAAAATGAATAAGAAATTTAGGAAAGCAAAAGATGTTGCCGGAATAGGCAACACTAGCTCACCGGAGAGACACTCACAAAGTATCTACTTTCTTACGCGAAATACAGGATCCAGCTGGGAAATTTTACCCGAAATTTAAAGATTGATTCACTATTAACATAAACAGAAACAATCTTTAATGAAAACTAATCAAATTTTCAGGAAAAACACTGAAGGAAAACCTTTTGCACTTCGCCACAAATTACAAGACTGCTAGAAACACAAGTGGTCTGTCACATTTTTTGTAAGACTCTTTTTCTACACTGAGTTTTTACAACACAATTTAAATTCAAATTATATCTAAAATTTAACGATCTTTGCGTTACTACATCTTAAAGTGAATAAAAATTTGAAAGCAAAATGAATTCATTGACTATTCGAAGATTACATACATAATTTTAATTATTTTATTTCCATGGCCGAAATTAGAAGCTGGCCGAACTTTGGCACACTTATCCTACTTCTCGTTCAGTAATAACCTTCCCAACTTGAGAGCTTTCTCCTGCTAAAATTTTTTCTGTACCGTTTGAAAGGTATATTAGAGAGAACTTACCTAAAAATCAGTTGGAAGTTCGAACGTTTAAAACCGACGAGTTATATGCCCTAGACACACTTACGACTTAAGCCGAGAGACGACTTAGTGAAAAATTATGGAAATGTAGTTTGAACATTATTTCTAATATAATTTACGCTAAGCCGTCTCTCTGCTAATCCTCAGGCCTGTCAAAGCCCATACACAAAAGTGAGCAAGTTCATCAAAAAGGCATTTATTTTAATAAAACTGAAATTCAAACGTTCTGCCATCCTGAAATTCCACAAAACTACACAAATATTTAGTTTTTGAAGCAAACTTTTACGATGTGTTGTTGTCATTATTGACGACTGAAGTGTCAAGAATACTGAAATTGGAAATGACAGAATAATCAGCGCTAAAGCGGCGAATACGTGAACTTGCACTTTAGGCTTCCGGTAGATTTTCGAATTGATTTGGTCTAGCTTTGGAGTGGCTTTATTTCTTCGAAAGGTTTATTACTGAACGGAACCATGTTGTCTAAACGCAAATATTTTGTACGCCGTTACCTTTCAATTCGTCTTCATACAACGCCCATCTGTTTTATATTTATTTATTTTTATTAATTAAGTTTTAAATTAAATTTATTTTTGAAAATCGACTCATGGGGAATGTGTTGGTTAATTAAATTTTTAATTAGTCAATATCTTAGGCAAACTAGTTGAACTTAGTTAGCTTAAATACAATTTACTATATTCTGTAAAGACACCTCCGAACCAGGTATTATCAGAATCCACTTGTACCAAAAAGAAGTTGAGAAAATTGTAAAAATAAAAGCAATGAGCAACCTAGTAAATTCTTTGTAATTATGCTTATAAAGAACCTCAATCAGGTGGAAGTGTTGTATATATTGAAGAAATTCATATATAAATTGTGGAAGTGCAAAGGAAGTATCACAGGGAAGTGATGTACACATTATTCCCATAATTATCTATCACTATATTTCAGCGTCCATATACTTATTTTGGATTTTATTTTGGGTGACAGCATTATTAATTTCTTTTTATAATAATCAAAAGATTTCTTGTTCACGCTAGGAATCACTTTTCTCTTCGAAAAATCTTTCTAGAAAAACATCTTAAATTTCTGTTGGAATTTCTTTAATTAATCCTCATAAATAAATGACAAAATTTTAGTACGCTACAGATAATAAGAAACCTATCAACGATGGAATATGCTTGCATACAGCGTCTGTTTAAAATTTCTAATATTTCACTGCAAGAATTATTAGTATTTTTTTTTTAACTTTTCTCGTTAGAGATTGAATGTTGTGTGCTCATTGTGTACAAGAAAAATTTCTTGTTCCAAAAATCGTCAACACGCTCAACCATGGCACATCATATGCAAACTATTCTATCTCGGATAATTTATTTCTGTGCAATTAATATCCGAATTTCCGCCGAGAAAGGATCTTAAATGTTTAAGCTGAGATTCTTTACAATCTCAGCTTTAGTGGTCATAGGTGAAATCTGACATCGTCAGATCGGGCCCAAATTTTGGATTTACACGTTTTGACGCTCTTGGATCACGAATATCATATGCGCTAAAAATCTATTTTCGTGGACGCCCCGTCCCGTCCGTTCGTCCGTTGTATAACCACTACTGGAGAGAGAACGGAAATAGATATCGATAAGCGGTTTTCGGCAAAGGTTAAATGTCGATTGGCGGCTAGAAGTAAATGATGTCCCGCCTTTTTGGAATACCTCAAAATTTTGTTTTCTCAATAACTCAGCCCCTAATACATAGCTTTCTTAAGGTCTCCTGACCCCCCTGACCCGAGCTATAAGAGGTCAAAAATTGAATTTTTAAATGGTCATATCTCCAGTTCTAACTAACGGAATGCGAAAAATTTTGGTGTTTTGTAAAGCTCTCGTGGAGTACTACAACCCTTATGACACCCCAATTTCATACGATTTAATCGAAGGTTCGATTATTCGAAAAATCTATTTTCAATTAATAATATCGAATATTTCGAACACCAGACGATGGTTTTTTAGATTTTAGTATGTTGTAGCTGAGCTAGAGACCTTTCCAACGGTGGGTCGCAGTCCTCCCTCAATGTTCCCTGACCTGAGCTATAATCGAAAATATCTTGACCGGACCATATTTTCAGTGTTTATGAAGCGATTTCGATGAAATTTTAGTATACATTGTATCTGAGTTCGAGATCTTTCTACTGATCGGTCCCATCTGTCTCTACATCAACCTACTGTACCCCGACCTTTAGTATTCAAATGGACCGGACTGTATCTCTAGTGTTTATTAACCAATGTCAATGAACTTTCGTTTCTTTTGTTGACCTTCCCCACTCAGAATATTTAAAATAGAAAATGACCAGTGATAAGCCCAGTTAAGCTTATGGTAGATGAGATTCTTTACACGCGACCTCGAAAAATGTGCAACTCGGAGTGCTTGCAACTCGGAATGCGTGAAAATTCGATTGTGAATTGAATTTTGGGGGTAAAGAATCGCGTCGAGCCAATTTTATTCATTTTGACTGACAAGAACAGGTTACTCAATGCGAGTTTTTACCCCAAAAATTCAACTCACAATCGAATTTTCACGCATTTCGAGGACACCTGTAAAGAATCTCAGTTACCATAAGCTTATCTGGGCTTATCTCTGATTTTCTATTATTCTGTAAGAAACAAATTTCAAGTTATGAACATTCTATCTCTGATATTCCTAGTATATTTTCTTAACGCGTTAGTATGATACTAATTTTACTAAGACTAGATCTGAGAAGAGCGCAGTGATGCAGATATGGAGAAAACATCAAAACATAAACGTGAAAATCACCATATTATCACATCAGTCGTGCAAATCAAGAATAGTCTATTTTAATAAGGAAATAAATTTAAGATAAGCTACTTTGGCTCTCAGCATCTCATGTAAAACTTCAGAACATTTTTATTTTAAAATTAAAAACAGACATTCAGTATACACAAACTTCTCAATTCTAAATCCCTTTGTGGGAAATCTCCCTTCTTCTGTTGAAATAGTGTAAAATGGAAATATTGATATCAAAAGACCCATATTGCATACTTATATTAAGAATACATGTTAGTGTTCTAAAATAAAATAATTCGAAACAGAAAATCGTCAATATAGTCTAGGATAAGTGTGCCAAATTTCGGCATAGTTGCATGCAAGCGCCAAAGTCTCAAATCTCTATATCTTTAATAGAAATTGATTTTTTTTCATTCCTTCTACTTAAGGAGTGTTGCTTAGAACCTTGTAGAAAGTTTATCGTCTTTATTTACTTTAAAATCATTCTTAATACATTTTTAAATAAATAAAAATGTAGACATAGCTTTGGTGCCCTATTTCGGCCACCTTCATTCTCATAGTTCCTTGCCCTTCGCGAATTCTTCCAATGTCTTTTCCACGTCATCTCGTTTGTCGAAGCTACATTTTTTGTTATTCTTTTGCATTGTATAATCTCTAGAGTATGTAAAAACTAAAAATTCATGGAAATTCGAGGAATAAAAAAGGCGGCCGGAATTGCAAGCTGGCCGGAATTGCAAGATGGCCGGAATTTGGCACACTTACCCTACATATATTTTATTTAGATCATTTTTGACATAAAAGTACATCTTTGATGTTTGAGAAAAGGAAATCCCTAAATTAAGAATCTTTTTATTTCATTTGAAATGGAAAATCTTCTGAATGCATCAGATATAGAGAATCAGTTACTTCTGGATTTATCCATATATCAAAAGACAACAACATTCCTAACTTGTACACGTGGAAAGAGCGGCAACTAACCAGAAAAAAAGAGAATCATGAATATGGTTATAGAGTGAAGGAACAGATTAATGGCAAAATGTGGTGTGTGGAGTGAATGTGAATGAAATCGAAATTGCATGTCTATGACCAACTAAATGACGACACAAACGGCCATTGCCGCTTCCTCTCTTCTTTCACTGATCCTTCGTCATTCATTCTTGTCGTATTTAAACTTCACCATGTGAGCGTCCAAGTGATTTAAATCCTATATTTATGTACATATTAACAAACATACACACAGTATTTATCTAATAAACTTTGTTGTACAACTGATTTATCAATGGAGAAAATTTAGTTTCAATTTATGATATTACCATCCACATTGGTAAATACATATTTGTACTTGTACACAACTTCCTTAGGTAATCACAAGAAGCAATACTCCAAAGCTTCTCATGTGTTATAAAACTTTCTATTTCTTAATGTAGCAAAGCAAAGTACGTCATATTCGTGTTTCAGAGTAAAAAAAAATGTTTTTTTTTTTATTTTGCATGATGAGAAGTGCGAAAATATCAAGTGAGGATAGGTCTTCTTTGAAATATCACTGCAATGGTGATCCGATGGCATGGGAATGACCAAGATTTGCACAAAAACGATATCATCAGCTGACTGACACATAAAAATGTCACTCTCTTTTGACACATTTCCCACTTGGAAGCACATTCGCGCGCAGCACACCAAATACCTTTGCTGCTCTATTCCTCGTCACATGGTTGGGTGGTAGATTGAGTGAAACAATTTTACCACCACATTTCTCTCACTTTCAGACCCAAAACACAACCCCCAACCCCCATAAGCCTCCAACCACGTGGCATCGCAACTCACCCACAAGAGCACAGCTGCCGCATCAAACGGGACGCATTCCTAACTTTATTTCCTCGTTTTCTGCTCTGTGTGTATACACAATTTTCTCTCCTACCACCCTCTGCCCTCCCTCCATCCTCCATCAACCATACCCCGAAAAGAGCCAACATTCAATGCAAAATATACATTTTCTCTCTCCCTTACACGCTTTTCTTGTACATCAAATTGTATACGTCATATATAGTTATACAGGTTTTTATTATGTAAAGTGTGTACCTGTTGATTGTACTAGACACCCCATCATCCTTAAACCACTATTTTATTGTTCTTTTTCACCACAGCCCCTCTGTCAAGGAGACACTACATTGCACACCCTCGTCCAATGCTCAACACATCATCAAATCTATTGAAGAAGCCATAAGCCAGCACCATCTTTGCCATATTACCGGCGGCAAAATGTTAAAGCTAAACATTTTCATTCCTCCTCGAGATAGTCACTCAAAACATAGTACAACACATTGATTCAATTAAATAAGAGTAGTTAATTCATTAAACGTAAAGTACTATGCCATATCTATTGAATTAATGAACAAACTATGATTGTTCCCTATTACAAATATTGGGAAAAAATGCTCCTAAATAGTATGATTTATTGGAATGATACCTCGCAGAAAATCATTCTAATCTGGGCGAAGAAAAGGATAAATTTAGATCTACGAGATTCTTTTCACAACATCTCAACAGAAGTTCTTTTTACGCCTGCTGAAAGCCAAAGAGGCCTATTAGTCTTACGGTTAAGAATCTTGAGCATAAGAACAAAGCTCCATAACTTTATAAGACCATAGTCCTGCCAGTTCTCACGTTTTCGTCTAAAAAGGCTGGATCTTTAGCAAACAGAATTGCGGAATCTTGGCCCCGTTTGAGAGAATGATTCTACAACGGATCTTGGGCCCTGTACATAAGGAGGAACGATTCTGGAGCATATAATAATTGAATTGTATGAGTGCTATTGAAAAGTCATTATGGTTAGCAAAAGTGAGAACGACTTTTAGTATGGAAAGTCTTTAGGGGTAGACTCTATGTTTCAAGAAGACAGACAGACCCAGTTTCCGAAGCACCTAGGACTAGGACGCTATCTCATTATGGGTGATTAATTGAAGAATAGTGGTGCGTAACAGGCTCGAGTAGTGATGGGGTTCTCTTCTGAGTCCTCTCGTTCAGTAATAATCTTCCCTATTTGTGAGCTCTCTTCGGTTGAGATTTTTTCTGTACCGATTCAAAAGTATATCAGAGAAGAGGGACAACTTACCGAAAAACTTACCGAAAGTTCGAACTTTTAAACCGAAGAGTTTCACAACAATGAGCAAGTTCATGAAAAGGACATTGATTTTAATGAAATTGCAATTTAAACGGTCTACCATCCTGAAATTACACAAAACTATACAAAAATCAACTTTTTGTAGTAAAACGTTTACACACTGTCGTTGACATTATAAAAGATTTAAGTATCAGGAGGAATACCGAAATTCGAAATAGTAGAACAAGCAACGCTAAAGCGACGAATATACACTGAGTGAGAGAAATCCGAAAAAGTTAAAATAAGATTCTGGAAATGTTAATTTTACCCTGCAGTATTGATCCGAAATCGGAGTAAATATTACCCTTTTTAGGTGTATTGGAGGTTAAAGTTACCCTTTTTCATGTTAATTTTACCCTTAAAAAGATGTAAAATTAACATTAAAAAATGTTGCTATATTTTTACACCTAAAAAGTGTTAAAGTTATGAGGAAAAAAAGTTAATCGCACCCTCTTTTTTTCTCAGTGTAAGAACATGCACTTTAGGCTTTTGGTAGCTTTTCGAAGAGGTTTGGCTTGGCTTTGAAGTGACTTTGTCTCTTCGAAAGGTCATTAATAACTGAACGGAGCCAGTCAGGCCAAGACCAGCAATTGATTTTTCGATGTTAGCACCCCAAACAGAGGTCGTACAAATAATATCTTAAAGTCGCAAAAATAAAGTTACGATAAATGCTGATTTAACTGATGATATGCAAAGCTTCTTAGAAAGAAAGGGATGTAAATTTTGACTATGTAATTTTCCTGATCTAAAAGGTATGCCGGATCCATTATGGCTAAATTATTTTAGTATTTTTGTTAAGGACTGAAGAGAAGTCTTTCAGGCTTTGCACACTCTGGCTTCGAACACTTCATATTTTTTCCAACATTTATTTAATGAATCTGACCTAAGGTTTTAGGAAAAATATGAAATGTTGCAAGCCAGATTGTGTGCGAAGCCTGAGACCTTTCCTCTACTAGAATTTTTACTGACAAACCGTTTTTACGATTTTTTTAGTACCGTAGGTGCGGTGATTTTGCACTTCTGTTTTTGGTAATTTTTTGTTTAATTTTAGCACTTAAGGATGGCCCTTATCCTCTTCATCAATTCTATGTATTACAGTAGATTCTTGCTCAATCGGCTGTTTTTCAATCAGGCGCAAAGTTTTGTTGACAATTTTCACATTTGATTTTAAAGCAAATTTGTTTAAATTCACTGTAATTCCCCATGTTTTATCGTGATTCTCTATATTTGAGCAGTTTTTATGGAATTTACACACTGAGAGCAATCCGAAAAAGTTAAAATAACATTCCGGAAATGTTAATTTTACCCTGCAGTATTGATCCAAAATCGGTGTAAATATTACCCTTTTCAGG
The DNA here is from genome assembly GCF_024763615.1 of Phlebotomus papatasi. NCBI lineage: Eukaryota > Metazoa > Arthropoda > Insecta > Diptera > Psychodidae > Phlebotomus > Phlebotomus papatasi. The sequence continues at coordinate 84,167,528 of NC_077222.1, forward strand.
TGTATTAGGGGTTTAAATTACCCTTTTCCATGTTAATTTTACCCTTAAAAAGGTATAAAATTAACATTAAGAAATGTTGATATCTTTTTACACCTAAAAATGTTAAATTTATGAGGAAAAAAAGTTAATCGCACCCTCTTTTTTTTCTCAGTGGAAAGATTTTTGATGCCCAAATCTCTCGATAATTTAGATGACATTTTGCGCGATGTGCCCGATTGAGAGAGAGTCTACTGAGTAAAAAAAGAGGGAGCGATCAACTTTTTTCCTCATAACTTTAACACTTTTTAGGTGTAAAAATATATCAACATTTTTTAATGTTAATTTTACACCTTTTTAAGGGTAAAATTAACATGAAAAAGGGTAACTTTAACCCAGAATACACCTAAAAAGGGTAATATTTACACCGATTTTAAATCAATACTGCAGGGTAAAATTAACATTTTCGGAATGTTATTTTAACTTTTTCGGATTTCTCTCAGTGAACTTTTAATGTTTTGAGTAGTTATAGCATTTCTTGAGACCTTTCATTATTACACTATAGGTTATCTTACATTCGGCGAATAAAATTATATAGGCTTATCTGACCAATCTATAGCAACGTATTTTTCATTTTCGTCTTTGTGTTAATACATCCTAAAATGAATAAAGATTTAAAAGCAAAATGAATTCATTGACTATTTGAAGATTACATACATAATTTAAATTATTTGCATGACCGAAATTACACTCAAAGTGACCGAAATTAGAAGCTGGCCGAAATTTGGCACACTTCCCCTATTTGAGGTTTTTACAGATATCTAAAAAAAATACCTTTCGCTCTTCTTTTTTTGACAAATCACTATGAGTAAAAAAATGACTTCACCCGTTCGTCTACCTCTCTGTTTGCCCATGATAATGGCTGAAAGTTAGCCGCGATTCAAATAATCGTTTTATGTTTCTTTCAAAAAAGAAAAAAGAAAAAAACAACCATGTAAAAATTTGTTAGTACGAAAAGGATCTATTTTCCGCACAATCGCGTAAAAAAATTCTAACTATTTAATAATCTCATCAAGTTATTAATTTTCTTAATCTCAACTAATATTCTAAAATCCAAATATAAATACATTTTTAATTGAAATTGCATAATAAATTGAGTGTAAAGAAGGAGAATTACCGGCTACAATTCAAAGAACTGCTCAAGAGTTGGCAAAGTTGGCAAAGACCATTAAAAGATCAAGGGAACGTAATTGCCTCTTTCGTCCCTTTGTATATATAATCAGCTGATTTTCCTTGTTTGTTTACAGAACCATTCAATTTAATTTCTCACCATATCACATTTCTTGCCTAACATTCCACCACACTTCACAATTTTACCCTCTCTGTAAAACCACCATAATGCTCGTATAATCGATCCCATTGCTCTTTTACTCGCCATAGTCATTGTATTTTTTCCCTTAGAATGACGTCAGGGGATTACGTCATGGATATCATGTGAGAAAACACCCCATTTAAGCAAACAATAGATTATATATTGAATATTTATAAACTTACCCCAGTATCAGCGTCGTTTGCATTTGGTGTCGAAGCTTGACTTGGTCGATTTGGATACTGAAATAAATGAACGTGGATGTACAATCAGAAAGCATTTTTTTTAAATATTGTATTTTATGTAGAAATAAATAGTAATATTTTTGAAAATGTCATACCAAATGGAAAATTGGTCATGTTAATCATCTAAATGAAATCATGAATAATTTATTTAAAAATATTCTCGCTTTAAATAACCAACAAAAATAGTGTAACCAAATGAATTTTCAAACCTCAAAAAAATATTATTACATGAGGAAATATTTAATATTAACTGGTGTAAAATTCCATTTCATTGAATACAAACTATTAGAATTTTAACAATATATTTTGTTATTTTATCTCCACCCCTTTTTTCACATTATATACAACGAATGCGGTTTAATTCCATACGTGCACATCAGACTGCACAAAACAGAATTTATTTTCCTGGAATTAATTCATGTCCATGATAAACCGACAATAAATTCGTTTTTGTATTCGGTTTAATTCCATCTGTGACATCATCACACTGAGTTTTTTTTTGTTTAATTTTCCATAGAAACACCGTGAATTTGTGAAAATGCAACTCAAGATCAATTGAAATTCATTTGCAATTTTTCATACAATTTCCACCACAACTTTTTTTTCGCTTACAAACATTCGATTATAATGATTTATAAAAAGAATTGCCAAGGTCAAATGTACATATTGTTTTTATTGTACGATTTTTGAAATCCATAAAAATTAAAATGTTAAGGAGTATTGAAGTGAAAAGGAAGTTATGCGGGAAAATGATGTGTTAAGTTCTTAAAAGTTGGTTTCCAATTTTGCAAGATGACCAGTACGAAAAGGGATCTATATGAGACATAGCGTCAAACTTAAATATTAGAATATTCTGCAAAGCCTCTGGATCTGAAAAACCCGATGTATGAATTTTCATAAAATGCCTTACTTTTAGCCGTGACAAAAAAATAAATTATTAAGTTAATATAAAATAGAAAATACAATTACTGGTATAACCGGTTTAAACCAATTTGCGCTATAAAATATTTGAAGATATTCAAAAAGAGGATTTTATTCCAAAATTGGTTAACAATTTTTTGGAAATAGCGACGAAACTTTAAAAGAAAAATACAATTGTTCAAAATGTTTGAGTACATTGGACATTCTAATGATTTTATCAAGTGAGACTTCAAGTATGATAAGCCATCACTGAAAATAAAATACCTATAAAAAGCCAAACTTTTTCTAATTGTTATTTCTTATTCTGTTATATTTTCTTTGGGCAAAAGTTTACGCTAAATCATTAAAATGAAATCGCACTTACACGATTTGAGTGACATTTTGAGGAGTTTTCGATGCTTACAGAATAAGAAAATTTTGTGAACTTCTAGTATCCGATTTTATGTAAAAAAAAAGAGTTTGTAATGGTTCAAGCACACCTGTTATTAGATCTGGAAAATTATTAAATCAAAATTAACATCCTTTTCTTAAACGTTTAACATATGTCTATCCTACTCTTTTGAACTCTTCTTCTTCTTTTGAACATCACATCAAATTAAATTTAGTTCAGTCCAATTTGGAGATTGAAAAAGTAGAATAGACTTATGCAAGCCTTTTGAGAAAAAAAGGATACAAATTTTGATTTAATGAAATTTTACAGATATAAAATGGTATGTCGGAGGCATAACAGAAGACATTATTAAGATTTTCTACAAGAGATTAGTAAAAAAAAATGGAATTCTTGGGCAGTATATGTTGCACACAACTCACATTATTATTATAAGATGATAATTAATAATAATAAGTACATATCATAACTTGATAAAATTTTGGTATTCTAATGTCGCATGCTTTTTTTACGCAAAGCGGTCAGCAGACCAGAGATTTACCCCAGTTACCTATACGATCTGGATTTTCTAAATAACAAGCAAAGGCAGTGATTCCTTAAAGATATACGGGGTGGCCGAAATGAACTGCAACTAAATTCAGATCGCTATAAATAGCAACCAATTTTAATTTCGGAAACCAATTTTTTTTTCGGAATCGTATAGATCGTATAGATCATTTGCCCTTAACTCTTTCGCGTCCCACTTTTATTCAGCAGATGAATTCATGCAAAATTGAGTTTTTCCTAATGCTTTATGATCAAATATAATAGTTCAGAGAGAAAAAAAAATTTCCATTGCGTGAAAACTCGGAAAAACCCCGGGTCATATATGACCCTGTTGTCCTCAAGGGAAGTGTATTTACCATTTTCAAAATCTATATCACGGGCTTTTTAAGAGTTTTTTTTTGCTTGAAGTTACTAATTTGGCCAAAACCATGGCAAACTGGATTGTCTTGATGAACACTGTACTCCTGGTGTTCAAGGAATCTTCCTGGTAATCCCTTGAACAGTCACTGTCACAATATTTTGAGTGGTATTTGGCAAAAATAAACTTATCTACACATTTATTCACACACAATACAATTGCACAATATGAGACGCTTGCAGAATACTCTAAAATATTGCAAAATATGTTATAATTCATCAGATATAAGATGAAATGTCCAGGAGCAAGATGTCCCATCTGCATTTCACAAAGAAAAACAATGTCCCAACTACATTTCGCTGCAGGTTTGGGACGAAAACACTGTTACCCTTGGGGACTATAGGGTCATATATGACCCGGAAAATTCTACACGCTTTTCTGGAAAATTGAGAGTAATTTATTATATCAAAATATGCAATATACACTCTTTGGATATTCTATTTTGTATTTCTAAAGAATTTTTTGCTAAAAAAAATAAATGAATATAAAAATTTTTGAAAAAGAAAAGTCATTTCACAAAGTTCGAAATTCGTGATTTTTGATCTCAAATATTTTCTTTTCCTGAATATCTGGAGTCTTGAGAAAATTAGCCAAGAATCTTACATCCTTCTATTATGATGTCGTGCACAAACCGATAGATTTCAATTAATGTAAATAGTCAAAAGAAATTGTTTTTTCCCCGGGTCATATATGACCCTAATGACGCGAAAGAGTTAATAATCGCCTCCTAAGTTAAATTTAAAAAAAAAAATCTTGACTAATAAGATTTTAGAACAGTTTAACCGTGTGGCTAAGCGTTAGGTCTAAAGCCCGTATTAGGCTCTAAATGAAAGATTTCTAACGTTTTTCTCTGTTACGTCAATAAAAATACATTTTGAAATAAAAATACAGCGTTTTAGTAAATTGCAGTTCATTCGGGCCATCCTGTATATAAAATCATGAGAATTTTCTGAATAATTTGCTAATTTATTCAGAATACTAAATATACCAAATAATATACTAATTATACTAAATAAACCAAACGGTATGAGATATCAACTTTTACTCTTCGGTGCCCCCCCACCCCCCTACATTAATCGATATTATGGGTAGTTTTCTACTACCTCTCAACTCCCTGCTTTAAATTTGAAATCTAGTTTTTTTTATATTTATTTTACCAAAAAGCTTTAACAATTTTTTTTTTTCATTTCGGATAGGTTTTGTGGGTTTTGTAGATGGTCAAGGTAAATATTTCGTCTATATTCGTCGCTTCGATCAACAAACCGTGCTAATTGCATTTGTTTTGTCCCTATACTTGTTACAAAAGCCCACAGCGCTGCATAATCGTTCATAAAAAAGTAAATAAAAAGGAAATGCAGTTAGCACAATTGCTGATCCAAACGATAATATGCCTATAAACTCTACATTCCATCTAACGATTTTTTGAACATCTAGTCAAAGTCCTCCACAATTAGTACATTCCCAATATGTTTTAAAATAACTTTAACGTAAACGGTCAAAGTATTTTAACCCTTTAACGACGAGACACTTTTGACGGACTGAAAATCAACAATAAAAATTACACTGGGAAACATAATCAATGTTAAATTTTACATCTAACCTTGGAAAGTCCAACAGAATCTGATTCGGTGTATTTTGTGCTTCTATGAACGATAGGGACAAAAATAGCCCAAAAATTTAAGTAATTTTTCTAACAATACCAATGAATAATATTTTTCGCTTTAATGAAAAATATTACATGTGAGTATTGTAGTTTATATTGCCAAAAGGGTTTTGCTTAAAAAAAATAGAAGTATAAAAAATAAATAAAATCAATTATGAATTTGAGAATTTAAAAATTCGCCATTTTTGAGCTTAAATATTTACTACATATTTTGCAAAATATATTCTGGATTCCTTCAACCTTCTACTTTACAATTATGTACAGACATAAGAAAAAAGTAACTTTAGGTAGTCAGGAAAAATTGTTTTCTTTATGGGACACCGGTGTTCCAATCGTCCTAAAAGGGTTAAAATATCCACCTCTTAACAATTTTCAATTCTAGGATGTTTTTCTAATGATTTATTTCCCAATTTAAATCGGTTGTAAACATGATATGTGTAGCAATAAAAGAGGTAAGAAAAATTCATAGTGCCCTATTTCGTGAGTTTAAATATAAACATTTTGCAGAATAATTGAAGAGAATTAATAAATTTTATTAGACAATTAATTCATGTAGACAAGAGAAGAAAATTCACCATTGACTATTGTGCCACTAATTTCGAAATGAAGAAATGTTAACATTCGTGTAAGAGCTTCTTGTGAAATGGTTTTAAGAAATTGGAAGATTATAAATAAGGTAGGTCAAGAGAGCTTCTTACCTGGTGTGGTGATTGTGCCGGCTGAGGTGGCTGTGGGGACGGACTTGGGGCATGACCAGGACTCTGCGGCGGATGCAATTGTTGGGGTGAAGGAGGTGGATGAGGATGACCACTAGTTGGACCAGGACTTGCAGCAGGAGATGGTCCTCCAGGGCCTGGCCATGCTCTATTGGGTTCTGGATACTGAAATAGTCAAATAAACACAAACACGAACACATGAGTAATAAGTATACATCAGTAATATTTTCTTATCAGTCATTCAACAGAAAGCCATTTAAATGTTCCCGGCTTTTACCATTCAACACGAAACGCTTGAAGGGTTTTGTCACTCGCAATATATTTATAAATGGGTGGTAAGTCATATTGTGAGACAAGAGCCTATATTTTTCATGGCGGGAAATCATAAAATATGGTTATATGGTTGCACCACACATAAAGAAAGTCTCAAGTACATAGGACAATAAAATTCAGCATTTTATTGGGCAAAATAAAAATCAGTTAGTGACATTTACTACTTTGCCCCGTTGTATTTTTTTTTTTCAAGTAGAAACTTTTGCTACAATTTCAGTATATAAAACACCTGATTTAGTAGATATACCATTTTTTTTCTTTCTTGTCTCTCCTTCACCTGTTTTTTTTCCGTCATATTTCCCTATTTAAGAATAAGTGAGCTTTTGTATTTTGAATTTAGATGAAAGGTACATAGACGATATTGCGGCACAAAAAGCATTTAAAACGGAAAGCTCTCTCAATTCGACAGCATTGTAGGATTTATAGGCTTTCGTGAGGAAAGATGTCAGTGGAATAAATAATTCTGAGACAAGTATAGAGTAAAACCCTCTCCATTCAATGAAATTGTTGTCGCTGTTTACTTGACATATAACACAAGACCCGAATACCTAACAACAACAATACACACACCACATACCATCCTCCAAATATTGAGGAAAAGGCCAAAGATTGTTATGGAATAACAAGGGTGAGAAAGAGAGTAGAATAAATAGCAAAAATATCAAACAAGTGTAGAAAATTGCTTTACACCAAATCGATCCCTCAGAATAAGATCCGAACAACTCGATTTTTTGCGAAATTCGTTTTTTTCGCTTTTCGGGTACTCCTTGATACCCTCTACTTTCCCTGTGAATATTATACCGGAAAATAAATTATTCCCAAAGTTATAGCGCTTTTTCTAAAAAAGCAAAATCACACTCATTTTTCAATTCAGTGAGGATAAGAACCGCATAACTCGACCGTGTGACGTCATCATTTTGCTTGTGAAAAGTATCCCGGCTGATTTCACGACAATAGATAAGCTATTATTTGGCTGCAAATATGTATAGTCTTCAATTTGGTGATAACTAGTTAATAACTAATATAGTTAATAATAGTTAATAACTCTTTTATAAAATTAAAAAAAAATTTATCAAAAACTAAAAACTGGAAATTGAATAAGAAATAGGCGTAAAATGCTAGCATTTTTTATCTAGTTTGACAGCTGTAATGGACATTTGAATGGCTTTTATTATAAAGACCAAAGAAAATTTCCCGATTTAATCCAGAATATAAATTTTGCGAATATTGCAATTATTTATCAAATATTACTAATATCTTGATATTTTTTTTGAGGTTCTCGAGTATTGCAAGTGTTGCAAAAACTGGATAAAAGCGATAAAATGCTAATTTATTATGCAGCAAACTTCTCGTTGGCGCGAGTTGAATAAACCTGTTAACTTTTAATAGGTTTTGTCGCTTGAAAATTGGTTTGAAATAATAACAAGAAATATGTGAAAAAGTGAAAATTATAAAAAAAAAAATAATATAAGACCTATAGGGGGTGTGGTTATCCGTCCTGGGATTCCTAATTCACTGAAACACTTCCTCTTGGTTCGATAATTATATCTTTTTATTAATCAATTTTCACATGAAAGTCTTCTACATGTTCTTTCGGATAATTAGCCGCCCCGTCAAATCATTGCTCTACCTGCCGATTTTACTCGGAGGTTTTTTGAATTTTAACGGTATATTCTAGTACATTCAGAGAAAATCTGTAGATTTTCGGCAGAAATTCTGCAGATTCTCGGCAGAATTTCTCCCTAGAAAATCTGCATAACCTCCATTACTTCACAAAAATATTGTTGATTTATGAAGAAACTGTAGAAGTTATAAAGAAAATGATATGCTCTGCTTAACAAGCATTACCGAATACACATCGCCAATCGAATGATACAAAAGCACGAAATTTTGGTCGACACTCTGTTTAAAGTTTTCACTTCACCATTCTCTACTTAGAACACGGCGTCGCAGAATTCTTTATTTTATATAAATACTGTGAAATCACCAAGAGAATCACTCTATTGATTTTTGCAATACAGTGAAAAATATTCCATCTTTTCTGACAGAGCTGTCTGGAAAGTCTGGAATGTAGAAAAATCTACAGAAAATCGGCAAAATATCTATAGAAATTCGTCTGAGTATGCACCAGGATTCATCAGAAAATCTGTAAAAATTTCTGACGAATTTTGTCCCAAGCCCAAATAAAATTCGTAGGAATATCTACAGATTTCTCGGCAGATTTTCGGCAGAGGTGTAGATATTTTCTGCAGAAAACTTAAAGATATCTGACGAAATTATTTGACGCTGCCATTCCACACTTCGCTTCTTCTTCTTCCTCTTCCAGTTCCCCATCCTAGACACACACCATCTGATCGACATCCCCCTCGACTACAGTTCCCACAGGGGGAATTCTGTAATTGTCGTGGAATTGTTACGCGTGAGTTTGAAACCTGTTAATGTTAATCGAACTTTTGTACTCATATCACATGTGTTCGAAAATGCAATTGATTTTTTAAACACCTTAACACCCAAAGTGGCATTTTACTCCAATTTTAAGTTTGGAGCTTCATAGTGGAAATTCCATTCAATATTACAGTAGACTCTCTCTCAATCGGGAATATGGGGCAAAATGTCATCCGGTTTAGCGATAGAATTGAGCGTCAAAGCCTTTGTAAATTCCACAAAAAGCGCTCAATTATAAAGAATCACGATAAAATAGGAAGAACTACAGCGAATTTGAGCGAATTAGCTTCATAATTAAACGTGAAAATTGTCAACAAAATTTGTCGCCCGATTTAAAAAGAGCCGATTGAGTGAGGGTCTACTGTATACTAAAATGATAAGACTAATGTATAGAGAATTTAATTAGCTTTCATTTAGTAGAAAAAAATAAAATTGCTTTTTTGTGGAGAATATCTGCTTTGGCATTTTATGCCAGTTTGGTATTTTACGTGATTTTTTGGCTCGGGTTTTAAAGTATTAAAATGTCTTGAAAAAATTACTTAGTACAATTGATATACATAGATAGTGATTCGTATGAGGAATGATATCGAAACAATTTTGACAAGTGATGCGTGATCAGCCGGGTCTTTTGGCAGCGTGGGAAAACTCGAGTTGTTCGGGTCTTATCCTGAGCTTTTGATATGACAGCTCAGGAAAAATATGTTACAACTCGGAAAATATTGTAATAGTTATTAAAATACACATTATTTTGTGAAAATTTTATGGAACTAAGATAGCTATTATAATCCTTTCATTTGATGTACAATATTAGGAAAGTGAAGTTAAATTAATTGATTTATTAGCAAATGCAAATCTCAGTTTTAAATCTCTCTCCTGTAAAGTTGGCCATTCGCGAGTTGTTCGGGTCTTATTCTGAGTGATCGAAATATTCAATGTGTACTTCTTGAAATATATAAAAATACGGGATGAGAAATGAGAAAAAAACATAGAACAAAAAAATTTAAAGGGCTCGACAAGAAAAAAAATAAGCTCTACGGAAGTATGTGAGATATATATGTATATAATACTTGAGTGAAATTGAAAGCGAAACTGTTTAGTGAGATAAGGAGAAAGAAGAAGCATCAACCTTTGGGAAGTACACATCTTCCAAAACACACATGATTTCATACAATCCTCCTTTCGTTCATGCACATAATATACATTGGGTACCTATACATATGATACTGACAGAGTATAATCCCAGGGAGATGGGAAGCGGTTGAGAGAGAAACTTTTGTCACCCTTCACTGAACAAGAATCCCATCCACCCACAATTCGCAAACCACTCGTCGTATACACCAAAAGTCGTCTTTTGCCCCCAAAAGAAAAAAAAATATAATGGGTACATCTGACTTGATATCTCGCCTCCACTGGTATACTAAGATTCACTCAAAGGAGTGAACTTTTGCCTTGTTGTCCTTAATATTATATACGTAATGTGAACACAAGGGATGCCAAACTGAAGATTCTCCTTTTAGGTATATATCCAGTCCGTCATCATACTTTCAAAGATACATAGCAAGGTCGCTTATAAAATATGTAAGAATCCTATATGTAAAAAGATCTTTTCTTCTTTCTTACCATTCTTTCAATCACACCCCATCTCTATGCCAAATACTCAAAGTTGTATCTCGCAGACTATATTCTCTACATTCCCCGTCATCCCCACATCTCATTCTTCTTCTTTTTTTTCTGGCATACTCCACCCCACTCCCCCATGAATGATGCACACACAGACAAGAGGGTGGAATTTTATGATATCAACTTTCTTTTGTCACTTTCATCCTAAGAATAGCTCAACATTCACTTTACACAAGGGTGAATCGCGACCAAAAGAAATTCACTTGTTCTTCGTACCATTCAAAAAAATGCAAAAAATGAAACTCCAAATGTCACTTTTAAAAGACTGAACAAATCTATTCACCACACATTCTTTAAAAGCTTCCTCTTTTTTTCCCATGAAAAGACTTGAGTATGAAGATGTTGAGTTGTCTGGTTGAATTTATGAAAGCACAGCTTTTATTTAATCCCTTATTAATAGTCTCTAAAATAAATTTAGCTTTCTTTTGTACAAATTATTTCACTATTTTCTTTTACTAAAAATTAGGGGTTACGTAAGTCTTGCAATTTCCATAGCATTTTTTATGGAATACGGTACAACGCCATGTAGGGGAAGTGTGCCAAATTTCGGCCAGCTTCTAATTTCGGCCACTTTGAGTGTAATTTCGTCCATGGAAATAAATTAATTAAAATTATGTATGTAATCTTCGAATAGTCAATGAATTCATTTTGTTTTTAAATATTTATTCATTCTTGGATGTATTAACACAAAGGCCGTTAAATTTTAGGTATAATTTGAATTTAAATTGCGTTGTAAAAACTCAGTGTGGAAAGAGTCTTACAAAAAATGCGAAAGATCGATTGTGTTTCTAGCAGTCTTGCGATTTGTGGTGAAGTGCAAAAGGTTTTCCTTCGGTGTTTTTCATTAAAATTGATTAGTTTTCGTTAAAGATTGTTACTGTTTGTGTTAATAGTGAATCAATCTTTAAATTTCGGGTGAAATTTCCCAGCTGGATCCTGTATCTCGCGTAAAAAAGTATATACTTTGTGAGCGTCTCTCCGGTGAGGTAGTGTTGCCTATTCCGGCAACATCTTTCGCTTTCCTAAATTTCTTGTTCATTTTGCGTTTCTTTTTCCAATTTCTGAGTTCTACAATGTCCAGAGAAAAAAACCATCACTTCTATGAAAAAGATGATGTGGAAAAGGCCTTGGAAGAGTTCAGGAAGGGCAAATTGCTACGAGAATCTGCGCGTAAATTTGAGATGCTACTCTTCAGGCCTTCCGGACAAATTACACGGAAGATCTCAGGGCTTGTGGGTCATATAAACATATTAAACTAAATATTAAACTCGTTCCGCTTGACGTTTTGAAATTTTCTATTCTTGCGTCACAAAAGGTGGTCAGAAAAAAGGTGACCGGTATTTCACTCAAAGTGGCCGGAATACTACCCAAAGCAATGTCCATATTTTTATTAATTTTTCAATATTTTAGGAAGTGATTTAAAGAAAACAGAGATGATAAACTAGTTTTCAAGGTTCCACACAACCCTCCCGAAAAGGGAGTAACAAAAAATATCAATATGAATTAAAAATAATGCATTTCAAACTTAGGACTTTGGTGCTTATATGCAACTATGCCGAAATTTGGCACACTTACCCTATATCTTCTAAAATTTTTTTCCGAAAGCAAGTTTCCTATTGTATGTGTGTAAAGCGGTCTTCAGACTAAAAGTTTAGCCCGGTTCCCGAAGGTCTCAAAATCACAAATTTGAACCATTAACTGTGATTATCCAATCCTAAGTCAATTTTTTTCAAATAATCTTGACTGATAAGAATTTAGAGAAGTTAAGCCATATGGCTAAGTTTTAGGCCTGAAGCTTGTATTACTGTCTTCATATAGACATGTAGATTTTTAGCGCACCGGGCGGGGAGGGACTCGAACTCACAATTGTGAAAACGATCCAGGGATCTCTACCGTCAAAGAACTGACAGGCGCTATTACCAACTGTTCCGCAAGACACCCACTTTTTTTATAGAATTTTATCATAAAGACGATTGTAGCCTCTGAATTTAATTCTCAACTGTTCCCAGTTACGTTACCATCCTGCCCGCGAAAGAATCAGTTATCAAATCGGATTCTTAATTTCATAATGGCTGGATTTCTGGTGTAGAGTTGAAGTTTCTCAGTTTTGGTGCTCTTGATTCCGTTAAAAATCCTTCAGTGTCACACCAAACACGTCTACAATATTGAACTCAACGTACGTAGGTACATCTCGAATACTTTGTGGCACATTTCTACTTTTTTTTCGCAAATTTTCACGAACAAAAATATAAATAATTATTTGATGCACCGCACAGTTGATTTAACAACAAATCCTTGCACGTATTCTTGATTGAAACTCAATTGGGAACAGTTGAGAATTAAATTGAAAACTACGAAGTTAAATTTATTGTTCAACTGAATCAGTGGATAGAGTAGTGTCTCTATGACTGTGAGGTCTCGGGTTCAAAGCTCAGCATCAACAGAAAAATATTTCTGATGCCATATCGGCTTTAAATTCGTCTAGACCGAATGAATGAATAGTATTGCTGGTATTGCCAATGCTGCACATCAGCAAACAAAAAGTGAACCGCCTAGTAGTTATTAGGTGAGATTCTTAACACTCTCACCTATTATAATCCTAACAAAATCTCATGTCCTCCGATCGGCCGCAAACATTGCCAAAATGTGTTTGGCCACTTTCTGATCACGATTATATGGATAGCTAAAACCGTTCCCGTCCGTCCGTTTGTCCGTTTTTCATAATAAAATTATTTTTTCGGAGATTACAATGAATGTACACAGTTTGTATGCCACTGGGGTCACTGGATACTTGTGTTGATGCATAGCATCAGCCTCATCGGACTCATCGATCCACATTTCAAAAACTAAGGGAAAATATCCTGTTCCTGCTGTCAAAATATATTGCGGAGTCACAGTTATTCAGAAACATAGGAAAAATTTAGTCATTATGAAGCTTGAGATCATGCAAAGCATGGGCACTGTTCCCTATAATTCGGTACCTGAGACACTAAATCACTGCGCGTTTTTTTTTTATTGATAACTCGTTACGTAATTAATGCGCATTTCTATAGGACCCACCATAAAGAATAAGTTTCTTATTCTTTTGTGGATGAACACTTTGTGGCGACCTTCACTGAACGGACAATAAAAAAAGGAAGTTTAAGAGGTACTCGCACTAAAAGTAAGTCACAGATGGAAATTTATCTTCGCACTCACCAGCAATGTACTTCATCTCTGAAAACTATCCATTTTAGTTTTTGGCTAAAGAGGTTCTTCTTAGTCTGAAGAACTATTAACAAAACTTGATTTACACATTGACGAACAATAAAAAAACCACATAAATTGAAGAAACTCTATTTAATTAGAATTCTTGAAATCGCTTCATTTGCTCTTTAGATAAAACGCTTTATTTGTCTCCTTGTCTTTATTCTGAGTTCCGTCTAATCATTTGTCTTTTAATTTTTGAAATATATAGACAAATGGCATAGTGTTTTTTTTCTCAAAACCAAAACTAAAAGAATTCAACAAAAAATCGTATAATTGAAGAATAACGTCAGAAACATGAATTGCATTTGGAGAAAACGTGTCTTTGAATTACTTTTAGGTGAAAATACTTTTGAGAACACTGGAAAAAGAAGCAACATAAGGAAGAGATGAAGTTAGTGGGTGGATGTAGTTCCTTTGACCGACTTCTGAAAAGAGGTTTGGTTGACGCAAAACTTTCACCCAACTTACTTCTGTTCCACCACATACAAAACATGCCCTTTATACACTCTAATACTTCTCGTTCTGCCATCATATTGACGGTATGTATAACATCGGGACACCCATCCTACATACTTCTCCATCTCCTGCTTTTCCGTCACAAAAACACCCCCACGTTTCATCCAACCCTAGGCACAACATATACTCTTCGGCTATAACCCAACTTTATATATACAATAAAACCTACTATGTACATTCAACTGAATCAGCTGAGAATCTCAATAAACGATTCACTTTGTATACAAACTCACACTTTTTCTCATTCCATCAGAGCATCATCCATTTCCCTGGCCTTTTTTTTCGCGAGTGATACCGCAACTTTATTGAAAAAAAAAAAACAAACAAACAAAATCCTGGCACAGAGAAGTCACTTTTCAAGTGCATTGCCACTTCAAGATTGTTACTAGTAAATACATAGTTCGTCACTTGGATCAGCAGTTATCGTAACTTACTTGTCACGTAAGTCGGCATAATCTGAATATTAACAGTGTTAGAAGAATTGCTGATAGAGATAATGAAAGAGTTACGACAATTACTGAACCAAAGGACAAGTTGTAGAACAAAATGAAGATCTTACCAAAATAAGGGAGACCGGGGTAGGGTTAGCCACCAAATGAAATTTTTCATTGCGTTTAATTAGTACACAAAATATTTGTAGGAGGCTGATAAATATTTCAATGAATAGTAAGGGAACATAGTAAAAAAGGGACAGATAATCCTAACCGGCTTATGTAGGTGAGATTCTTAACGTGAGCTAACTCGGAGTGCATGCAAATTCGATTTAGAGCTGAAGTTGGGAGACGCCATTCAGTTATCTTGAATCAAATTCGTGAAATTATACAAATTTTGTATTTAAACCAAAATATCAAGGATTTGGATGAACTGACAGAAAAGTGTTATATGGGTGAATTGTAGACCAGAATGTTCTCTATAATTTTCCCATAGAACATGATCTCATCGATTACTCAGAAGCCAAGATAAGCGAGGTTTTTTGTTTCTTAACTCGTTTTTTCATCCAGAGTTCCCCAAGTAATCATTTGTTGAACTTCAACTATATCAAAGAATTGTTGTATTTTGTGGGACTTTCCATTTAAAACCCTATTTTAAGTGTCTTGGTGGAGTAGAGGCAGTCAAATTGGCATCTGAGTGATTTCAAAGCGTTATTATGGGAAAAATCAATTTTTTCACACTTAAACGGCAAAATCGGAGTGATAGCGTGGTCTGAGTGGAAAATGATGTATGGACGAAATGTAGAGACAAATGTGCTCTACAATTATGTGGAAGTAATCATCAAAATCGGTTCAGCGACAGTCGAGATAATTGAGGTTATGTGATATTGAAATTGGTTTTTCGACTGTGGCGCCCCTGGTGTTGGTCCCACGAAGTTCAAATATTCTAGAAAGTTGTAGCATTTGGTGAGATCTTTCGTTTAAGCCCTCATTCATCAAAATCGGTCACATAGAACCGGAGATATGATTTTTTGAATTTTGTGAACTTTGACCCCTCATATCTCCGGTTCTATTGAAACCACAGCGCGCATACGCACCATTTTGGAAACGTCCTAGACTGGACTACAACATACTAAAATTTCATTAACTTGCACAATGCCGTTTTTGAGAAAAATGTCTTTGAATTTCGATGAATTTTGACGCTATCACAGCGCCACCTGTGGTGACTTTTTGAACTTCCATCTGAAAGTGCTCATTGAGACGAAACCAAAAAGGTAAAATTTATGTCGCTATGTTAATTAGAACCGGAGATAGAGGCCGGTCAATGTTCGAACTTTGACCCCTTATAGCTCGGGTCAGGGGTTATGGATCGACTTAAGGTTTTTTTTGTTTGATAGGTATAATCAACGGCTACAACATACTAAAATTTCAGCCCGATTGCATAAGGAATTTTTGAATTATTTAACTTTAAAGATTTAAAAATTTTCTTTTTAATAATAGCGCCCCTAGCGGTGGTTTTATGAACTTGCGATGTTAGAAGGGGAAGTGGCATTTCATGAGAGCTTTCCAAAAAGCCCTCATTTTTTAAATTCTGACAATTAGAACCGGAGTTATGGCCATTTTAAGAAATTTTTTTTGGACCCTTATAGCTCGGGTCAGGGGGGTCGGGGGACCTTAAGTTTGGTACTGATGGAAAGCTCTAAGGCCCAGCTATAACATACTAAAATTTGAGCCCGCTCGATGCCATAGGGGCGGAGCTATTGAGAAAACAAAAAATGGGGGGTCTTCAAAATGGCGGAAGGAGGGGTGGGGGGTGGGGGGTCAATGCACCATGTTGCAATTTTCATACGATATTTAACCTTTGCCGAAAACCGCAAGTCGATATCTTTTTTAGTTTAGGAGCTATTAAGCTCCAAAGAGCGGCCGGACGGCCGGCCGGCCGGCCGGGAACGTAACTTAGCCCCCCATATATTCGTGATCAGGAAGTGGCGAAACACATTTTGGCCAAGTTTGAGCGCGATCGGACGACATGAAATTTTGTTAGGATTATAGTAGGTGAGATTGTTAAGAATCTCACCTAATATTAACACTATTATAATGTGTAATCTTTCACACCACTATTATGGTGCTAAATTTGGAAAAAAAAATTTTAATTTAAAATTGTTTAATTTGAAGTTGTTGAATTTCAAGTTGTTGAATTTTGAGTTGTTGAAATTAAAAATTGTTGAATTTTTGTGTGTAATGGGCCATTTCCATTGAGAAAATTTTCAGATTTTTGTAGTTCCCAATTCACGTGAAAGCTCGCAAAAAAGCCCAGTTTTGAATACGAACATCTCGTTGACATTTGTTTGTTTTGATTCAGTTTCTGGGTAAAAATGCATAAAAACAACCGAAACCTTCATGAAATCACTGCTAAAGGATATCTTTAATCCTTTGGTACGCAAATTGAAGCAGGGAAAGAGATAGTGAGGGGTAATTGAATCGATTACCAAATCAAAACAGCAATATCACTATTTTTGAAGCACTTCGAACACTTTGCCCGCCTTTACCGTAAATACGGGTTGTGGGCATACCGTATCCCCAATACAGGGACATTTTCTCACTGCACGCACCACTTTCACCTTCAAAGAACCCAAATTTACCTTAATTTTATCTAAAAACACCTTCTCTGTGAAATGAAAACAAGTTTTTTACGGAAATTCGCTCACAAGGGAAGTACTCGAGTCATCAAATTCAGAAAAATCTGAAACTTTGCTCAACTACGCATAAAGGCATTAAATTAAACGTGGTATATTCAAAAAGTGCGAAATCGGGTTAATTTTTTTTTAAAAGTTGATTCCCCAAAGTTGAAAATGACACAGGAGTGCTTACGCAGCACATAATAAAGTAAAATTCGTATGGGACTGCATGCGGCGCTACCGCTGAGCCAGCGCCGCATGCAGTCCCATACGTATTGAAAGTATGACTTAAACATTTATTTGAGCACAGGTTTCCAATTCTTCGACCTTTCTAATCTTTATTTTTTTTTTATTATGCGATGCACTTTCATCGTTTGTTGAGGATTTTGATTAACCACTCTAGCAATTTACACTGAATAGAATTTTTAATTGAAAAAAAAAGATATCGTAAGGTGTCATTTTCAACTTTGGGGAATTTTAAAAAAAAAAAAAAATTAACCCGATTTCGCACTTTTTGAATATACCACGTTTAATTTAATGCCTTTATGCGTAGTTGAGCAAAGCTTCAGATTTTTCTGAATTTGATGACTCGAGTACTTCCCTTGTCAGCTGACAACTCATTGGCATGCAAGTACAAAAAGAAAACTCAATGGATGGCGCTGTTCTCCATAGGAACAGTCTGGGAAACTTCTCACAATTTTTATTTTTAAGCTTTTATGAGAAAAAGTTCAACCAGATTGAACTTTTTCTCATAAAAGCACTCTTTTTTTCATATGGAGTTGAAAAATTTCTAACAAATTTCTTGAAAAATTTCTCAATGGAAATGGCCCATAAACTCAAAAATTGTTGAATTTTCATTTCATTTCATTTATTTTAGTTTTTTTTTTGCCTTTTTCAGAGGCCCATCAAGCCTAATAAAAAATGAAGATATTTTTCGCTTTTCCTTGTAAAAATTTTGCAGATATTGCACCGCGACTTAAACAAATTTGCTCGTAGTTCTTGTATTATTTCGGCAAACATTATGAAATATGTATTTTTAGATAGCTATTAATGGACGATTTCGAAATATATCAGACTGATAAGTCAATTCTCTTTAGGAAAAGACTTGCCAATAGTCTTCAGTACCTCTATACAAAAACGTGTGGAAAAATGAGATGTCGAGAAGCTCCTGCCTTTTTAGACATTTGTAATGTTTTTTTCCTGCACTCGGGATCCTCCCTAATGCGAGATAATTACATCTGATGCTCGGAACTTCACGATATACTTATTTTGCATATAAATATTTGATGTTCTATATGACTTTTGCCCAATGAAAAGCATCTCGACTGAAGTATATGTCTTAAATGGAAATTCAATAATTTTTACACAACTTTTGTTTAAAAATTCAACAAGTTCTGTCCGAAAATTCAACACCTTTTGTTTAAAAATTCAACAACTTTGGTTGAAATACACAAGGCTTTACACTATAATAGTGTGAAAAATTATGATCAAACTATAATAGTGTTAATTATTGATCATGTGACAAAAAATACCATAAAATTGTGTATTTTTTTCACACTATAGTAATGTGAAAAACTATAATCATACTATAATAGTAGTAATTTTTAGAATTTTCCAACAGTTTTTAATTGCAAAACATTATTGAAAATTTTTTATGACTATAATAGTGAGAAATTTTACACAGATCGCAATTAAATAATTAATTTATCCGATTTCACACTATTATAGTGTTAAAATTTTACACATTTTCAAATTAAACAACGTTGTTGAAAAGTTTTCAACTATAATAGTGGTAATTTTCAATCACGTGACAATAAATTACCAAATTATTCTGCATTTTTTAAACATTTTTAAATTAAACAACTGAAATGGTCGATTTTGCACTATTATAGTAGTAAAATTTTACACATTTTTTTTACTGTGAAGTATATATTTAAAATAAACAGTGGTTTCCACAATATTCCTCCGAAGGCAAATAATTCTGCCCCGGTCTCTCCTATTACCACTTTAAGTTTAATGTCAAAAGCACTATTTATTTATGTAATGTAACTGTCTAAGAAAAGAATTTGTCTTTCAGAATTCAAGTAAGAATAGAAAATGAAGGAAAATATTATAAAAATTGACGCGATGTCAAAGATTCCATTCGCAACTTCGTGGACTACTTTGAGCAACTATCCCCAAAAGTAAAGCAAAATGTACTTCTATCTCTGTCGAGTTATTTTTTTTTCAGATCATTGTAGGATTGAAGGATAAATAAAAACCCTTTTTGATAGCAATTTTGTGCATTTTCAGAATACCGTTTCATCTTTACTGAAGATTTTCCGCTATTTCAGATTTTCCAAATCCTTCTCTGCTGTTACATTTTCAAGATTGTTTTAAAAATGTTATATTTTTTTAATCAACCGTGGCGTTCTCTAGGAACAAGAGTGGTGATATTGCGTTAAAAAACATGTTTTTCTTCAATATCCAAATTATGTCTTTAAAACTTTACAAATTCTTCTAATTATAGTATCAGCCAAAAGTTTCTTGACAGAGATATGTTCGAGAAATAAGATGAAAAAAAATTAATTTTTCAAATTTTTCTTTCTGCAAATAATTTATTTATAAATTATAGATGTTATTTATGTTATTCAAAAAAATTTTTTCCTATCAAGAATAATTCTTTTAACAAAAGTTGATAATTTATCATCGGCCAAAAGTTTCTTGATAAATTTGAAAAAGTGGCTCAAAAGAATGAGGGCTTCTTTCTCAAAATACCCAGATACTAAAAGTGCGAGTCAAATCGGGAAAGTACGAGATGGATTCCTGAGAAATAAATTATTTAAATTCACCTAATCTGAGTTCAATATGTTTAATAGTTTTAGGGATTCTCTAGAAAAAAGGATGTATCTTTTATGAAAAAATGCTGTTAATTACCGAATTATTAAATACAGAAGGCTTGCAAAACCCCTGTATTGCAGACCCTATTTGGACACTGAGAAAAAAACGGGGGTGCGATTAACTTTTTTTCCTCATAACTTTGACACTTTTTAGGCGTAAAAATATATCAACATTTTTTAATGTTAATTTTACACCTTTTCAAGGGTAAAAATAACATGAAAAAGGGTAACTTTAACCCCTAATATACCTAAAAAGCATAATATTTACACTGATTTCGGATCAATACTGCAGGGTAAAATTAACATTTACGGAATCTTATTTTAACTTTTTCGGATTTCTCTCAGTGCAGTGGACTAATTGGGGGTGATTTTTGGAATAATGTAGTTCAGAGATAAAGAGCATTAATACTGTTTATCCGATCGTCGTCGGTTTGGCCATAGCGAAACCTAAGAGCCAAACAGTTTGAGATAGCAACTTTGAGATTCACTCTTATTAATTATTTACACTTTAAACTGTTTAAATAGGTATCACAATATTAA
Source organism: Phlebotomus papatasi (assembly GCF_024763615.1). NCBI lineage: Eukaryota > Metazoa > Arthropoda > Insecta > Diptera > Psychodidae > Phlebotomus > Phlebotomus papatasi. Next base: position 84,188,521 of record NC_077222.1, read on the forward strand.
CTTTTCTACCTTAAAAGATTTACCAATAAAATTACAAATCTGTCTACTTAGTATACAATTAAATTTTCATCAAAATTTATGCAACCCCTGCCCATGTGAAAATGTTATCTTTAGTAATGTTGATCTTCACCATTTGCACGCACTCACTCACTAAACCATTTTAGGTATAAGCACATTCTCATTGCATAAATAAATCATTCGATGATGACAGATGTATAATTTATAGAAAGGGATTATTGTTAGATGAAGACGTTCATGGAAAGTCTTAGCATTCCAAATTCTCACCAATAGCCCACAATTGCGTCACACCGTTATTAATCTAATAAGCAACAAATCCCAATCGTATTTACCTGATGCGGTGGCGGATACGGTGATCGATGATTGCCAGGTGGTGTGGGATATCGTTGTGGATATGGAGAATACTGTGGACCACCACCTGCTGTACCAGAAGTGACACTTCCGCCTCCACCACTACCACCCCCAACGCCTCCGGGACCAGGTGGCGGAGGCTGAGGCTGCGGCGGACCCTGTGGCGGCGGTTGCTGTTGCTGTGGCTGCTGCTGGGGCGCTTGTTGCTGGGGCGGTGGCGGTGGTGGTGGATAAGGACCTGGACTTTGTCCTGGTGGTGGATATGGTGATTGTCCCCGTGATGCATTCGTCTTAAAAGAGAATTTAACACATTTCTATTGAATTCAAACGTGTCTTAAAAAGAAAAATTATAGCATATTTTCAGGGAGATTAACAGAGAAACTAGTAACTCGATTATTATTAACTTTATCCACTTTATCATTGAGATACAATTGCATAAAAATTTTAAAAAAATTTTATTTTAATGAAAGTTTCAGTTTTAGTATTGTACGTTGTAATGTAACTTTAAAACCTTTCCTTCGATAGGAAGAACTTCACTCATAGTCCTGCTATCACAACTATTTTATTACAGAAATTCCGAAACTTTAATAGTCATATTTCAAAGCTTTTTATAACATTCATTAAACTTAAGATGTGAATGAAAAAGCAAGAATCTCAATTACAAAAAAACTTATCTGGATTCTTGTCTTATTTAAGCTTCTTCAAAATACTTGGTTAAGATTACGATTTTTAGGTTAAAATTCAACTTAAGGCAAAAAAATCAGGAATACAAATTAGAGGTTTCTGCAAAGTTAAATTATAACTTATATTTTACAATTTGATTGGTTCATAATTGATTTGAGCAAATCCTCACAAATGCTTTAGCTTTAGCGGAATGCTCGAATTCACGAAACAGTGCTATCCGTTTATTGACTTTTCGTATGATTTCTGGAGCTTTATTATCGATTAAATTGATTCCCAATCATAAATCAATTCCGAACTAGTAAATTGATTAAACAGTGTGCCTTTTAGAATATTTTTGACATTAGTAACATGTCTAGTCAACGCACAAAAAAAGGAATAATCGAGTAAAATAAATCAATTACGATTACTTTTATGTTACGATTACGATTTAGTTTAAAATAATTTAAAATAAAAATTAAAAACAAATTAAAACAAATATAAATACAATTCAAATTCAATTCAATTACTTGGAAAATTCGATAGACCGTCTTCAGATTAGAGGTTTAGTCCAGTTCCCGAGGGTCTCAAAACCTTAAACAACAAGCGATTTATTTGATTTTTCAAAATCGAATAGGTAATTTGGCCTTCATAATACAATTCTAAGTCAAAATTTCCCAAAAAAAAAAATCTTGGCTGATAAGATATTAGAGAGGATAAGCCACATGGTTAAGCCTTATGCCGAAAATAGACTCAGTCTGATCCTGGAGAATACTCAGCACGAAAAATTTGGCGATAAAGTATCAGCCAAAACTATCATACACTGAGGATTTTGGATCAAGGATTAGCGTTTACAGCGTAAATTTCTATTAAATCTAAACATTTTAATTGCTGAAGGACTTCTTAAGTGCAATATCAATAGATTTTTCGTACAGAAAGATGCACTGTGACCCCTCTGACCTTCCCATAACTCCAATCTCAACGCATTTTAAGATTTTGCGACTGATGAAATTTTGGGCTGATCCGAGTGTATCGACACCAATCCTCATTTTTCGGACTGATCCCTAATTCGCGATCCCTGTGTCTATTTTGGGCTTTAGGTCTGAAGACCGTATTACCGATTGGGACTGACACAGCCGAGTTCGAAATTTCAATATTTTTCCAAAAAATTGAACATTTACTAAATCGGTTAAAAACTGAGCCCACCAAAGTGATTTACCTTTGACTTTTAATAATTCAAAATTCAAAGTTCGCTTAGGCTACCTCTAAAATATAGCCGAAAGTCATTGAAAAAACTTTTGCCAATTTTGAAAAAAACTAAAGCAAAACATGGTTTTGGTGAGAATTTAGGGGGATGCGGAGAAAAAGGAAAAAAATACAATAGACTATCTCTCTCAATTGGGCATTTCGGGCAAAATGTCATCCGATTTATCGAGAGATTTGGGCGTCAAAGTCATTGTAAATTCCACAAAAAGCGCTCAATTATAAAGAATCACGATAAAATAAGAGAAACTACCGCGAATTTGAGTAAATTTGCTTCAAAATCAAACGTGAAAATTGTCAACAAAATTTTTCGCTCGATTGAAAAAGAGCCGATTGAGCGAGAGTTTATTGTACCGTCCGAGATAATGTCCACTAATGGAAGAGAGGGGCCAACGAAGATCGAAATACAAATTAATTGAGACTCTCAGAGCAAGAGTGGTCTCCTTTGTATACATTTCCCTATTAAGACGGTCCACTTTTGCTCTGAGCGTCTCAATTATCAGTAAGTTACCAATTTATAACCGGTTTTAACAAGTATAGATTTGTTAGGGATTCTAAGGCCGTCTTCAGACTAGAGGTTTAGCCCAGTTCCAGCAGGTCTCAAAATCTTAAAACCAACCAATTAATTTGGTTCTTTAGAATCCAATAGATTATTTGGGTTTTATAATACAATTCTAAGTCAAAATTTTATGAAAAATATTGAGAAGAAGTTAAAGTAGTTAAACCGTATGGCTAAGCCCTAGGTCTGAAGCCCGTATAAGACTATTTCAATCACTCCAAACCAACTGAAAAATAGACTCTAGAGAAGCATTTAAATCTCTGACTTTCAAAAATCTGTTATTAAGAATAATTGAAAGGTATTTTCATATGGGCGAAGATAGGGCAGTTTTACGCATGTCGGATTTTCGAAAATAAATTTTGAAATATTAAATGAATGTACGGTAAGATGGGGTAATTCGGAATCATTGAGGCTATTTACACCGTCGCATTAGATTGGGATTGAACTGTTCCAAAATTGGATTTCAGATAATTAGATCTCAATCTAAGGTCGTAATCTAAACGGTTTCATTGAGGTCATTTAGACTGTCGCATTATACGAGCTTCAGACCTAAGGCTTAGCTATCTGGCTTAACTCCTCTAATTCCTCATCAAGCATGATTTTTTAGGAAATTGTTCTTTAGGCTTAAATATTAAAGGAACATGATTCATTTCATTTTGAAAAATCGCTAAAATTGCTTGTTATTAAGATTTTTGAGACCTTTGGGAACTGGGCTAAACCTCCAGTCTGAAGCCGGCATTAGATTCAGACTGAATTGTCCCAAAATCCGATTTTGGGACAATTCAATCTCAATCCAATACTGCGGTGTAAATGGCCTTATTCCTATTTTGGAATTTTGAGATTTTCTTACTGTTTCAGATGGTCCAAGGGAAAAAAACACGAGGAAGTGCAGGACTTTATATTCGAGAGTACTTTTTCGTCATTTGTTCCTTTTGGCATCTGAAACTATTGGGAAATCTTCAAGTTCCAAATTAGACGACTCCAAATTACCTCATTTTACCCTATGATGCTTGCCCTTGTATGCTTACAATGCCGAAAATTTGGCAGTCCATTTTCGGCAACAGGAATAGTTCAAAAATATATTCTGTGAAAATATCCTGTCGATAGACGATCAATAAATAGGTAAATGATATTCTGTAAATATTTCATTAGATAGTTCACGTGGGAGGGGCAAGGGGCGCTTGCCGAGATATTCGCCCACTTGGTACACCACTGACTGCTTCAAAGAGCTAATACCTAAGAGAAACTAACTATACATACACTTAGTTTGAATACAGTTCCAAATGTTTTGCACGTGAGATTTTTAAAAATCTTCACTCATATGAAACTACCCCATCCTCCGATATAAATAAAGAAAAATAACCTCTAAAGTATTTCCAAAAATTTGGAAAATCAAACAATTCAATGTGCTTTTGAATGGGAAGAGAAGATTTGAGCAAAAATGAAAATCATGTTAATGATCATTGTTTCGACTTATAGCAGACTGAGGGTGTCAATCAAAAAACCCAAGTTTCATCTCTAAATTTAGATTCCAGGTTCTGTTAAGCACTATATATGCTTTCGCATTTTTTGATTTCTAAAATTCTTCTAAAATAAAACTCCTCTAGAGGGTGAGTGAAGAGTCGAAATATGTATATAATGTAACTCAAAATTCCAGTTTACATTTCTCTCTACAAAGGTCAAACAATAAAAATGATGTGAATAATAGAATATAAAACAATTTAATATTCATTTATAATACTTCAAATCTGTATCATATTTTGAATCAAAACAGGAAAGATTTTTTTTTACGAATTAGCTTCCACATCGATATAAAAAATATAATATACCAACAGGGGGTATTCTGTATAAGGCATTTTGCGCGAAGTATTTTGATGATTTATTAAACGAACAAATTCGATTATGAACCAGTACACATTTAAAAACAATTGAGTATACTAAAATTAATTGAAAAACACTAAAAATTGCATATTTTACCGTGTGTTATTATATATAAAATTGTTCTATTATTACTTTTATTATTACATTTGCATATTGTTAATCGGATTAATCGTTTATTACTTTTTTTAAGAATGAAGCTCTTATGCTGTGAATGAGTTTTTAATTGAAATTCTTAATTATAAAATTTTCGTTAAGGTTTCGTAATAGTTTTAGTCCCTTGGGAGCTTTTGTGAAAATATCCCATTTACAAAAAAAAATCCACTGAATTTGTACATTGTCTGTACACTTAATTTTCTTGTTCTCTTGATAAACTGAATTTTCATTCTTTTTTTTTCCCACTATACCTCCTAACTATTAAAAAGCACCCCTCACTTATGCTAGTCATTTTATATCTCTTTCCCTCCTGAACCATTCAAACAGATAAAACATTGTCGATAGAGAATACATAGGGGAGACACAGTCGAAAGCTCCATTTTCCCATCCCCCTATAATTTCTATATGTACATCACACCCTCAAAATCACTCACCCTTGAGCGATGCACACCCACAGCACGTTTCTCATTTCGATCGATGGAAACATAGCACAAACATTCGCATATACTTTTTTTTCCCCGACATTTACAGTATATCCCCATAATGCGAAAGTATACAACAGATACTAACATCTCGGATCCAACAAATACACAGATATATATATATAGATATATACATATATACCAGGGGGAGAAAATTGTGGCTCTCGATGGCGCATTTTCTCTTCGTTCGTTCGACCATAAAAATGATTTTCCACATTCACATTTCACTCTAGGCCAGACCATAGTATTGGGGTGTATATTTTTTCGCTGTACGTGAAATTTTCCGCAAATCATGTGCGCTTGTGTGCAAGGGGGAGACTATGGGGTAGATGTGAATGGCAATGGAATATGGGGTGGTGATTTAATTATACACACACATCAGACACTCTTCTTTTCCGAAGCTCCTCTATATATACATAATGCACATATATATACCTAGAATTTTCTCTATGGATACATAAGTAAAATGAATCCTGAATTTTCCTTCCGTCGCCGTCGTCCTCCCCCTTTTCACTCTTCTAAATATATCACGTACTTTCACAGTCGTCGTTTTTCTCTCTTCAAAAACTTCATACTTTATATTCTCTTCTATACTATTTTCTACTGAGTTCTTTTTGTGTGTGATTAATACCCCCTTTGGTCTCAATTCCTCCCATTCTACATATACAATAATTGCGTTCTATTCCACCCCATAATTTCATTTTTCATCATGCTCAAGACACATAGTCTTCCCCGTCTTCCCACACCCGCCTCGCCGCACACAGAAATGAAAAAGGAAAGACACCACAGAATGAAAATTGTTTAACCCTTTAAGGACGATTGGGTCACCCGTGACCCATAGAAAAAATAATTTTTCTGACTACCTGAAGATATTTCTTTCTAATGTTTCAACATAATCACAAAGTAAAAAGATGTAGGAATCTAGGATATTTTTTGCAAATCTCCAGCTATTTGCTATATAAAAAATATTTAAGCTTAAAAATAACGAATTTTAAAATTTTCACATTGGTGTTTGAATTTTAATATTTCTAATTTTTTTTAAGCAAAAACCTCTTGGGACTAGAAATTTTAATAACTATACATAATATTTCTCAACAAAGTAAAAATTATAGTTTATTGGTATTTGCAGGAAAGCTTCATAATTTGCATGGGTCATATATGACCCAAATGTCCCTAAAGGTAAAAAAACACAGAATTTGTCTCTAGTGGATTTTCGAAGATTTGAGGTTAGACTGTTTCATGTTTTTGTTTATGTGCGCGCAAAATAGTTAATTATTCGCGTAATATTGTGTGATATATCATTTAGCTTAGATTTCCCAGTGCAATACTGACTGAAGGAGGTAATACTTTGATAATTAATAAGATACTTCTGCGTATATGTTGTAAATTCATATCTTTTTACTATTGTAGAAGACTTCAAAAATGGAAAAAAGAATATGATCAATGAACCCGAAATGAGCCACATATTATGCCCGGAAGATAGCGATGATGCCGACAATCTTGTCCTGAACGAAATCGACATAATATATTTGGAACAAGACGTGGATGAAGTGGACTTTGAAGTCTTCATCGAAAACGCATCAACTCCGGAAGAACTCCCAGATCCACAGCAATGTGAAACTGTACGTCTTAAATTCCCAGAGACAAACAACATTGCACCTACCCATTACCATCAAACTTGTTTCGAAGAAAACTGAGGTGCACATGGTGCTATCAGAAAATAAGATTATAAAACCAATTGTATTTGTGAGGCATGCAACATTTATCTCTGTGTTACCTTACCAATATGCGAAATTTGTTTCGATGAATATCATAAAAATTAAAAATGATGTAAACAATAATACATTTTTTTCATAAAAATTATTGTTTTTGTGTACAAGTCTTCAATAGTCTTTGAGACCAAAAATTGAATGAGATTTTTTAAAATTAATTTTTGCTCGTTTTAATTTTTACTTGTACTCTAAATTTTTTTTTATTATTACAAATATATTCAAGTTATTTATCTTTCAAAATTAACAGAGCAAACAAGTTAAACTAGTCGTCTGGACAATTTTGTGCTTTTTTACCTTTAAGGACGATTGGGTCATATATGACCCATAGTTTTCCAGGACTCCTAGGGATGGGAAAATTTCTTTTTAACCGTAAATCTCTTATTTAGGCTAAAACACCGAGAGAAACTTGATTTCGTTGAATTTCCCTCAGCGGAAAGCTTCTTGTCTTTAAAGGGTTAACAGGGGAAAATGGCAAGGTGGTAATTCCCAAAAATACCTCTTCGAAATACCAAAAGTGTCATTTGCCCCCAAAATACAAAAAGACATAGGGGGAAAATCTTATAAAATCTATACATAAATGCGATATGTTGGAATATGTTAAATGTCATTGACTGATACTGTGTAGTTTTTAATTGAGTTTTTCCCTCGGGTGGGAAATTAAAAGTCTCTCATTCTTCCCTCTTTCTCTTTCTCTCTACTCATTCTCCTGTTTTCCTCCCCTTTTTGGCCCACACAGGAAAAGTCTGACATGACTCGTAAGAGGGGGATCAAGCAAAAATTGATCTACATCACTTCACTCAAACTCCCCCCCCCCTATAGTCCTCTTGTCGATTCCGCAAAAAACTCTTCTCCTCTCTCTCTCTTTTTATACATTTTCTCTACCCCGTTTTTCATTAATGTATATATACATATATATAGGAGTGAAATTCTCTGTTGGGTGCTATTTTCCAAGGAGTAACCCTCTTCAACGTCCCTCGAATTATATATGGCTCAATGTGCTCTGCACGAGTTTCTCACTCAACCCCTCATCATTCTCTTATAACCCAGCATACCCACCGTATTCCTATCTTAAACTCCTCCAACAGTGCGGAGAGTCAACGATATTATAAATGTAAGGGGGATTGTGGGGGATTGGAGCGCCACCACGTCGACACTGTCGACATTTTCCATTCTATCTTCTCTCTGCTCTATAGACAACATACATATATATATTTATATATAATATATATATATGTATATATACATATATATAGAATACAGTGGAACCCCAGCGCCATGCAGCAGTGTCGGTTGTTCAAATTAGAATATGGAGTTTCGAGAGTAACATGGCTGACTAAACCCCCATGGTATGAGATAGTATGGAAAAGCAACCCCGACTACAGCTCCGCCTGTCGGCTACCACTCCAATTCACATCGTATGCCAACCAATGGTGGAGAATTTTCCAACAGCAATAGGCGGAGCCATGCCCCATTTCACCCCCCACTTATCATCCCCCTTTTCTCCTCTACCCTTAACAACATCCAACATCCCAGTCACCCATCCCATTCATACCGACAGTAGACACCCTGGCACATCGCAAAATCCCCCATGTCAGACGAGTGAAAGCATATATACCCACCCCCCTCCCATATTATTTTCCTAACTAAAAATTTCTATCGCCTTCTCTTTTCCACTAACGTCAAAAATCCACTATGTCATCTCACTTTTAACCACCCCTATGTCAGTATAGTGAGTGCAAGCGAGATGAAAAACATTATGTTGGGGAGGTAAAAGAAAATCCAAGTAGAATGAGCAACCCCCTGGTTAGAATTTAATTCTTCGCGATTGTGTGAATTTCGCTCGTTGCTGATGTTCTCTCTCCGGGCTCTGATATTCCGGACGGGAACGTCGTTTTCTTCGTCTTCTCTGTCCGGGGGGGATTTTCACATTTTGAGTGCCTGTGCAGCACAGCCAGAATTGGTGGTAGGAGAGACAGAGAGTGGAAAAAGTGTATACACCATGGAAAAACAGGCATCACAGAATGGGAGATTTTCCAAGAGAAAATTATATCTCTACATATTATACACACAGCAGAAGTTGGGTGGACAAGGCTTAGTACGGACGTTTTCTCCATCTCTCATCTCTCCCCCATTGCTCTTTCTCTCTTTCTCGCACAACCCCAAATATAGCCGGTGTTTTATTAATATTTGTCTGACATATCCCTGAGAATATACAACGTGAGGGGTAGAAAATTTCAGTGAAAGAGAGGACAAAACTTCTATTCAACTCAATTTCCCTTCTGCATGACCAAATCTACACTCATACAAAAATTTTCTATACTCTGTCTCTATGCCAGGACAAAAAAAAATCATCCCAACAAAACTTTTTACTTCATCATCTTTTTCTACCCCAAACAATATATACGTCTCATTTGGAATATTCTAAAATACACTCACACTGTTTAAAACAACATACAATCGCATAAATTAATGGCAGTCTATTTGATCAAGCATACAGTTACACTCAAAAAAATCCACGGTTAAATGGGTATGTAAAACAGGGTTTGACTATCAAACTGATGCCAAACCCTGTTTCAACCTAAACGTGGCAAGGTTTGACGTACAAGTATTTTTTAAACCCTGTTTCAACCAAACCCTGAAAAGGTAGAAAAACAAATCCTGTTATGGATATTGATTAACCTTGCCGTCAGTAAACCTTGGCAGGAATGAAGACCAATCCTCGTCACGATTATATTTTAAACCCTGTTTTCGTCAAACCCTGGCAAGAGTAAACCATAATCCTTGTCAGGGGTATATTTTAAAACCTTTTTCTCAGTAAACCCTGGCAAGAATGAAGACCAATCCTCGCCATGTTTATACCTTAAACCCTGTTTCGTCAAACCCTGGAAGGAGTATGGCTTAACCCGTAACACGGGTTACACTCAACCCTTGTTTCCATCAACCCCTGGCAAGCGGAAAAACAACCCTTGTCATGAGTTTATTCAAATCTCGCCTCTTTCAACCCCTGGATGACTATTTTCAACCCTTGTTAAGATTAAAATCAAATTTACTTGGAAAATAATTAAATAAAACTAGAAATTCTTATTATAATATTTTGCATCACTAAGGAAATAAAAAGTAACGGCTAGAATTAAGTTTATACTTTAGTCGTTATTTTCTTATTTTCTCAGTGAAGAAAAATATTATAAAAGGAATTTCTAAGCTTTATTTAATTGTTTTACATGTAAATTTGACTTAAATTCTAACAAAGATTGAAAAATGATCTCCAAGAAGTTTACTTAAGTGAGATTTGAATTTCTCATATACATACATCAGTGTAGAAGTATAAAAAATTATAATTAGGTTAAGTAAACATTTAGAATTTATTACAATAAAATGGTACTTGTTTCTCTAACAATATATCATTATAATTCCTTATTTTACTATTAAATAATTACAATTTAACACAAATATAAGAATTTATAACTCCTAGTTATTCCATTACTTTAAACTACATGTTACTTTCTGTATTCTGGGCATGAACCAATAAACTTATTATTATTATTAAAACTTAACTTTATTATAATATTATTTTTTAAGGTCTCGTAAAAATATCTGTTATTTAAAGCTTTTTAAAACAATAGTGGCAAAAACTAGGGAGTAAATTTTACAACAGCATGAGAAAAGGTTTTTTCAAAATAATTAAGTAAAAACTTAGGAAAATCCATCAAGAAAAATTGACAGTATTTGTTTACCTATATTCTATTTCAATATTTAATCTTATCTCAATGAAAAATAAGTAAATATATCTAAATTACCTGAACAACTATGGCGTCTACACACTAGTAGAAATTTTTTTTAAAAATGCCTTTTTAAAAAAATTCTGACGTTTCTACCTACAAGGATATGGGAAATTTGATTTAAAAAGGCATTTAAAAAAAAAATTCTACTAGTGTGTAGACGCCATTAATATATACATATTAAATATATACATATTCTTTGATAACATAGTACAACATGTGAAGAATATTTTCTCATCTTAAAGCTTCAAGCCAGTAGTGAGAAACTTTAGAATAGAGCCTTTACAAATTTATTTAAAGCCAATTGAGAAGCATCAACTTTAAAAGCTCTTTTTAAAATCTAAATTTGTGAGATTTATATGCAAAATTTTTCGAAAACTAATGCATTAATCTCATCGAAAATTTGCATACTTCTAGAGTTGATTGTTTAAAACCTACACAAGGATTTGTTTTTTTTCCTTGATCATACCTTATTTTGCACAGCGAAATGTAGTGTAAAATACGCATTTTTTTCTTGTAAAAAATGCTATTGAAAACATATTTCATGTTTTTAAACTTTTGTTGAAATATAAGTTTTGCTCAACTGCTAACAGCAAATATTTAGTTTTCTGATTTCAGAGAAAAATTATGTGAGTTATGTCTCCGAAAATCATTTTAAAAGATCAGCCTCTTAAAATTTGTAAATGAAAATTTTAGAAAATATTGTTCTAATGTTGTACTTTTATGTTTCAGAGTTGGATTTGAAGAAATATTCTTTATTATATTTAAAAAAAAAATTAAAGAGGGCATATTTTTTGGTTTCTAAAAAACCTACGTAATTCCTTAAAATAAACAATCCTGCTTCAGCCTGCACCACTTCAAAAGATGTGTAAGGTTAGGACGGTGGCAATTATTTTGTTTTGCACTTTCCACTGCTCCCTGGCGTGCTTCTGCTCTCTCCTCTTGAAATTTTAGGTAGAATTTCCATGTTTCAGTATGATCCTCTCGTTCGAACTTCTGCAAATCTGGAGTTCCGATTCCGACATCTAAGAAAAAATGGTAACATAAACTAAAATTACAAAATTTATCTTAACCGTTTAGACATGTAAATAGATAGATAGATAGATAGATAGATGTTTATTCATTAGCAATAAATGAGGCTAAATCCCGTGGAAAATAGAAAACGTATAAAACGGTTAACTCGAGATTAAAAAAAAGAAGTTAAAACGTAAACTTGACACAGTTTAAAATTCAAAAGTCTTTAGAATATTTTGTGGTGAACAGCATTTCACAGTTTTTACACTAAAATCACGAGAAATTTTAACGATTTTTTTTAGAAAATACATTGCTCACCATATATTTACGCATTGAAGATAGAATTGGATTAAAAGTTTGTGAAAATCACGTTAAAATACAGAAAACGCCGCACTTTAACTTTGGATGCGCACACTTTGCCCAATACTAACCGTGGCAAGGATGAAAATCAATCCTTGAGAGATTAAAACACGGTTAACTCAAGGTTAAAACAGGGGTAAACTCCTAATCTTGACACGGTTTAAAATGTAGGCGTGCGGATAATCCTCAGAGAACAGCATTTTCACGATTTTTCCACTAACACCTTCAAGAATTTCACCGATATTTTTTATGAAAATTAATTTCTCACTGTTTATTTAGGCATTGATGGTGGAAAATCGGGATAAATTCTGTGAAAACTTCGTGAAAACTTGAGAAAACGCCGCACAATGGCTTTAGACGCTCACACATTGCACCAATCCACCAATACTAACCGTGGCAAGGATGAAAATCAACCCTTGAGAGATTAAAACACGGTTAACTCAAGGTTAAAACAGGGGTAAATTCCTAATCTTGACACGGTTTAAAATTTAGGCGTGCGGATAATCCTAAGTGAACAGCATTTTCACGCTTTTTCCACTAAAATCTTCAAGAATTTCACCGAGATTTTTTTAGATAATATATTGCTCACCATTTATTTACACATTTACGGTAAAATTGACCCTAAATTCAGTGAAAATCTCATTAAAAAAGAGAGAAAATTCCGCACTTTGATTCTTGACGCGCACGTTTGGCTACAAACTTGAAAAGAAAATTAAGCACCACTTACCACAGAATTTTTCACAATTTACTCTTCTATGTCACTGATATGTCCCTGGGTGGTCACTGGGGGCTCATATTGAGCCCCAATCCTCGAAATGTCAACGCGAATGCCTCCATTCTTTGAGGCACACTGAACACTAAACACCATTTTTCTCTTTCTGATTCCACTTGACAAGTTTACACGAGAAACCCTTAAATGCATTAAGAATCTCGCCATGATAGAAATTTAAAACCATTCAAACCTTGCGCAAGATTTAAACCGATGTGTTAAGGTTAATACTGAAATCCTTCATTAAAAAAAGGATTTAAAATTGCTAAAACAGGGTTAACTCATGTTTACAGTTTAAAACCTTTTTAAAATTAAACCGTGGCTAACCCTGTTTATAGTCGATTTTAAACCTTGCCTCAAATAAGCTCTTTTTTGAGTGTAGAGTACTGCTGCTGGGTTGTTGAATGATGATGATGATGACGGCGATGATGATAAAAAACAGCACGAGGGTGAATTTTCATGAGATTTTGCTCCAAATTCACTTCACTTTTGAATCAATTAAAATCCCTGATTAAATTTTAATTTTCGTTAGAACGTTCCACTGAAGCTAAAAACCATTCTATTTTCAAAATGGAAATTCAATAGTTTTTCCATTATTTCAATTTGACACTGCAGTTGGGAAAGTCCAAAATGGCATTTATTTTATATATAAGGTAAAGTACCCTTTATTCGACCGGTTCCTCTATTCGACCGGTAGATTTATTTATTCAATTTAATTATATTTGCTATAATATTTTGTGTATGATCTAACATTAATAGGTCAATTATTCTTTAAATAATACGAATCAGTGATAAATTCATAGAAATTGATGAAATTCACCATCAAATATTCAAAAATTGACCCACCGGTCGAATAGAGGAACCCGGTCGAGTAAAGGTACTTTACCTTAGTGAAAATCAAAGTGTGAGGGAATTCGATATATAAATAGATGGATATTAAAATAGGACAAAGTTAAAATAAATAAATGTTTTTTTTATTTATTTGTTTTATTTACTTAATAGAAAAACGATTTTTTCAGTGCATTTTCCCTTCGGTTGAATAAATTGTTCATAGTTGGTACAAAGTTGCGATAAATTCTAAAATGTCATGGTGAGTTAATGTTTTACCGCAATCTCAGTATATAACTGCAAAATGTTTTCGGGGAGTTTTTTTTGTGTGAACTTGCATAGTATCTAACAAAAAATGGGATAACAAAGCATCACAGCTTTGTGAAATGCTCGAACTCGTGAAAATGGTTATGCATTTCTCTACACTTATAAAATGCACTTCAAAAAAATACCCAAGATAAATATCAAATTAAATCGACTCTCAACGTCCTTGTCAGAGATTCAAAGATCTTTCAAACAGACCTAAATTTGTCTAAATAGGTTCAAAAATAAGTTCCGTACAACCTTTTGAATTTTAAATTTTGAAAAACATTTATATGTCAGCGTAGGTAGTTTCTAAAATATATCTAAAACTGAAAATAGAATTAGGGGGAAGTGGGGCACCTTTGAAAGTGGGGCACCTTTGAAATTGGGACTTTTTGCCTAATTTTAAACAAAATTGAGCCTTATCATAATACTCCCTCCGTTCCGAAATAAGTCTTACGTTTGGCGAAAAATTAGGGATTAAGGAATGGTTTCAGAGAATGTTTTTGTTATTTGCAAATATCTTGTGTATGAACTATCCTCCATGTTCAGGGATAATATGGGGATCCTATCACGATGGTAAGTTGAGGAATCGATATGTTGAAGTTGTCCATTTTTCGCGTTTTTTTCAAAGTGCTCCGGTAGATAGTTAATTACTGACAAATGGACTGTGATTAATATTACAGGCTAGAATTTGTTCTAAACTTTTAGTATGCACAAGTAGAACTCAACAGTTATTACCGATATGCCATTTTTTATATCTGAAATTTTGCAGAATAAGCAATAAAAAGAACATCCTTTTTTATGTGTTCGAATATCTGGATGCAAAATGGTGAGAGATAGTGACTTGGGACCTTCAGCGGACCCCCCATAAGTTGACCCTGGGACCATTTATATGTTTCTCTAAAACATATACAGAATTGAAGAAAAAAATCGCACGACGTGTTTTCGAGCAATCCCAAAAAAACATGATTTTGGATGGGAAGGGGAGGGGTGGGGGTAAAATAAGGGACATATTAATGGTCCCAGGGTTAACTTATGGGGGGGTCCCCCGAAGGTCCCAAGTCTGTATCTCTCACCATTCTGCACCTATTTTAGATTGAAAATAAAACGCAAAAAATAAGATATTTTTAAAACATTCGTTCTTCAACTTACCATGAAGACTGTACCCCAATTTTAGTTCTGAACATTAGCAATAGTTCCTTACAAGAGATAATTGTTGATACACAAAACATTTACCAACAAACTTTCCCTTAATCCCAATTTTTTCCCAAACGTATGACTTATTTCGGAACAAGAATTTTTCCCAAACGTACGACTTATTTCGGAACGGAGGGAGTATAATTTAGCTGTACAAATAGGTTGAGAAACTAAATTACATTATGATATGGCTTAGTTTAACTTAAATATAGGTGAAAAATCCCAATTTCAAAGGTGCCCCACTTTCAAAGGAGCCCCACTTCCCCCTATAGGGGAATGTAGGCATAGCTCGCACACAGTGAACCATTCGTCATTTCTTAGCCATAAGATAGATAATTATTAACCACATGAAACGGGATGAGAAATGGTAAACTAGCTCTTTGCAAACAAGAAGAAAATTCTTATCGTTTGAAGGTTAACTGTGTGCAAACCTTGCCTACACTCCCTTACATCGTTTTTTCGAGATATAAAAAAAAGTCTTTCAATCTTCAATAATATCTCAGCCATTTAGAAAGCGTATTTCTGACTAATTTAAAAAAGACATCAATTAGGCTAGATGTCAAAGATGAGTCGAGAACGGACGGATGAAGGTTATGGGAGGATATTTTGAGTTTAAATAAATTATTATATACGAAATTATTTTTAAATTTCTTGGAATTTGGTAGAATTTAATGAACCCATTTGTACTCAGTCCAGACAAAAGATTCAATTTTACTGTTCATTGAGTCCTAAAGTTTGGTTAGTGAATCTATTGAGTTCGTATAAGATACCAGAATTGCAAAAAGTTTCCTCATTTTTGAAAAACTAGATAATGAAAAAATATTCTATTAAATATATCCTTTAAAATTTTATAAAATTATTCCATTTATGATGTAACAAACCATAGTATTTGTTACACATTACGGGTTATTATCGTCGTATATCGACCTTAGAGACCTTACAGCTTCCAGTAAAAAAAAAATACTAAAAGACCACCGACCCTCCTGATCCGAGCTAGAAGGGTAAATTTTTCTTCCTCAAATTGGCTCTAGCTTTGGTGCTAATTTTCAGAATTTGACCAATGAGGGAGTTTTGTAAAGCTCTCGTAAAATGCCATATTTCCTTCTAACGTCGAAAGTTCATAAAGCCACCGCTGGGAGCGTTATTATCAAAAAAAAATTCCAGTTCTTTAAGGTACTTAGATCTGACCCTATGGCACGAATCGGTCTGAAATTGAATTAACATTTTGACTTAAATTTTGATTTGTGGCATCGTCTTGATGACCATTTTCAGATGACAGTTTAAAAGTTCGCCACTGGTGGCGCTGCAAAAGCGTAAGACTTTAAACTTATTTTTCTCAAAAACGCCATTTTGCCTTTTGATCAAATTTTAGATTGTTGTTAACTATGAAGTTTCCAAAATATGGCATATGTTCGCTTTGGTTACAAAATAGAACCGTAGACACCGTAGGTAATAAGGGTCAAAGTTAACGAAATTCAAACCGCCATATCTCCGGTGTTATTTGATCGAATTTGATAAGTAACAGCGGAAATGAAAGGTCTCATAAAGCGCTACAACTCTCTAATACATTTGAACTTTGTAGGACTAATGCTAGAGGCGCCACAGTCGAAAAACCAAATTCCATACGAAACCTCTATTATCTTGACACCTTCTTAACCAATTTTGATGATTACTTCGACATAATTGTAGAGAACATTTATATATTCATTTTTATCAATATTTTAGATTATGTCGTTTTACTCTCGGCTCTAGAGTAACCGATAAGATGAAGTTCTTCTTAGTCAATATTTCACACATATATTTTTCATCATCTTCTGTCAGTTCATCAAAATCATAAATAATTTGATTTAAATACAAAATTTGCATGTTTCAGAAATTTGATTCAAAATTACTGAATAACATTTCCTAACTTCTGCTTCAAATCTTAATTGAATACAATCCTAGTTTGCTCACGTTACGATTTTCACCTACAATAAACTGATCTAGCGTAATTACTAATTTTTTTAATCAAAACTTACCGCTATAGGGTAAGTTGGGGTAATTTGGAATCACGCCTATTTTGGAATTTTAAGATGTTCTCACTGTTTCAGGTTACCAAAAAAAATCAAACCACAAAGAAGTACAGAACTTTACATTCAAAAGTACTTCTTCGTTGGCTTTTCCTTTTTGTCATTTAAAACAGTTAGGAAATCTCATAGTTCCAAATTACCCCACCTTTCCCTAAATGTATTTTTAATTTACCTGGAACGCAAAGATTTGTGAAGATTTCCTATTTGCATCATGTTCTGAATTAGTACCCTATCTATTTGAAAGATGGAAAGTTCAAAGGCACGGCATTTCCCTTACATAAAAAAAGGAAAATGGATTTCAAAATATCCCTTACCTTGTTTAACCCTTCAGACGTTTTCGTAGATATGAAAACAAATAAAACGAAAACATAAAAAATTAGCGAACTTGATGATTATTTGAGTAAATACAAACAATTCGATTGTGAGATATTAAAATGCCCGTGAATTGATTAAATTGAGCAGCAAACACGCGACAATTTTTATTTGTTCTCTGTATCTTTTTTTTGTGTACCCCTCAACGTCATCGAATAAAAGAGTTTGGATAGGAAAAAAATGTACAATTCACAATACATACATATATGAAATTTGCGAAACGAGCAGAAACTTTCATTGAGTAAAAAGTGAATTGCGATATGACGTCACTGAAAAAAATAAACGTTCGCAAACCCGCCTAATGATTTCAACCTTCAGTCAGTTCATTGTTTTTTTTTTTTCACTCTCCTTTAATATCTTTACGGCTATTTTTTTTTTAAATGTAGGTGTATACACCAAAGTGAACGACATTCAATTGAAGAAATGTAATACGCTACATTTGCTAGTTTATTATTTAACATATACAGAGAGGAGGTATGAAATCTTGGTTCACTGTCAAGGTTTGCCAGGTATTTACTCTTCTCCCTCCCACCATCATTCACTTTTCTATGAGTGTATTATGTACATTTTACAGTTTTATGTTTATACTTAATCAGTCACTGAGAATCATGACAAAGTGTGTGCAAGATGTGTAAATACAGTGAAGAGTAAATATTCGTAGTGTATATTACAGTTTTCTTTCAGCACATCCAACATAAATCATAAATATTATTTTACTGAATTTACATTGCTAATTATGTTATGGCACGAACATGGTGACATTGTTCATCAATCCCACCTTCGTGTTTATTGCACTTCTGCACAAACTGTGAAATTGTGAATGGTTTTGTCCTAGGAAGTGTATAAATCACCAACATAATGAATTCAATCAATATTTTTAAGTGCACATCCATTTACATTATTTCCTTGCTCTACTTTTTCTCCATGCAGAAATTATACGTTCTATAATCGATCTTCTTTACCTTACCCTTAGGGATATGTTGTATTTTTATATCAACACGATATTTTTTAATCTTGGAATTCCAAGTATTATTGTTACACTAAGAGAAATGCGAAAAAGTCAAAATAACATTCCGGAAATGTTAAGTTTACCCTGCAGTATTGATCCAAAAACGGTGTAAATCTTACCTTTTTTAGGTGTATTATGGGTTAAAGTTACCCTTTCTTTCACGTTGATTTTACCCTTAAAAGGTGTAAAATTAACATTAAAAAATGTTGATATATTTTTACACCCAAAAAGTGTTAAAGTTATGACGAAAAAAAGTTAATCGCACCCTCTTTTTTTCTCAGTGCACACTTTCTAAGCATTGAACACTATGGTATAATGGAAGATTTGTGCTCCTTCATTTTACTGGTTCTTTATACAAATGGAATATATTTTTATGACACATATGATCTCCTAAGTAAACTCCGTTCATAAAAAATCAATTCTCACTTCCTTTAATAATAGTTTATATTTGCATTAAGGTAACTGTACCAAATTTCGGACAGCTTGCAATTTCAGTCACTTCTTTTGTTCCTCAAATTCCCATAGATTTTTAATTTTTGTTTTTACTTTACATATTTTAAAGATTATGAAATGCAAAAAAAAACAAAAATGGCATAAACAAATGAGATGATGTAAAAAAAAACTTAGTAAGAATTCCAGAAGTGTAAGGAACTATGAGTAGAGTTATAAAATAATAATACTATATTATTTGGTTTCTAAAATCTAAAAAGTAGGGCACATTTGAATTGGGGTACCTTTAAAATTTTTCTCTTATTTTCAAATGGATGTGAACTAAATTATATAGTTGTAGGGTCCAGTTCCATTTAAAAATGGCAGAAAAAGTCCTAATTTTAAAGCCGCCCCAATTCAAGGGTGACCCATTTCCCCCTAATGAAAATAGTAGATCTAAAAACATGCCTTTCCAGTAAAAACGTTTCAAAAATTGGTATAAGCTTTTGCTAATACTTGAAGGGGTGTCTCTCAATTTCAATCTCAGTGATTTTTTTTTGTTTACAATTACGGTAAAGTGATACAAGTTGGACATAGTGTTACAAAGTTGGTCAATTCGCCGGTACAATTTGGACAGGGATTTTTTCTTGATAAATACAGTACTAATTTTTTTAAGAACAAGGAACCAAATTATAAAACTAAAGTATTAAAAGTATACAAATAAAAATAAAGTACTACATTTATCAAGAAAAAAAGCCCAGTCCAACTTATATCATCACTGAGAAAAAAACGGGGGTGCGATTAACTTTTTTTCCTCATATCTTTAACACCTTTTAGGTGTAAAAATATATCAACATTTTTTAATGTAAATTTTACACCTTTTAAAGGGTAAAATTAACATGAAAAAGGGTGACTAACCCCTAATACACCTAAAAAGGGGAAAATTTACACCGATTTTGGATCAATACTGCAGGGTAAAATTAACATTTCCAGAATGTTATTTTAACTTTTTCGGATTTCTCTCAGTGATTGTCCAAATTGTACCACTTTACCCTATCCACAAGAACCAAAATTTTTATAATTCCAAATATCTGAAAAATTGTCCTTCCTATCGGTTATGAACCGCTTCACTATCGGTTCCTTACCGACTGGTTTCAGGTTTGTCAGGAATTCCAAGAACTTTTCAATAAGCCGAAACACGACTACGGGAGCTATGCACAGAAGTCAGCTGATTTATTAATTCGCTAATAAATCAAAAAACCTATGCACGGAAATCAGCTTATTTATTTATAAATAAGTTGCTTATTAAAATGGCCGTTGAAAGCTTAATTTCAAATTAACAAGTGGTTCCTATGCACAGAACTTGACATTTTATTAACTAATGAAATTTTTGATTTATAAACATGGTCCTCGAGAGGAGGTTATTATACTTATTATCGTCAAATCAAGTCTTGGAAATTTTGTTTTTGTGAAAGATCATGCCTCAAACGGCCCTTTGTGTGTTTCTATTTCTGATGTTATTGCGGAAAAAGAAAGCCAAAGATGCTCGGTAAGAGAATAACATTGAAATAAATAGAACAAATCTTCATAATCGTTCAAAATTTTGCAGGACAATAACTCTCCGGAGACTGCGGCAACTTCGAGATAAAAACAATGCGTTTTTACTGCCAGAAAATACATTTCGAAGGAAATATAGATTCCCACGGGCATTGGCGAAGGATTTGGTGGATGAATTGAGCCCTTTCGACGAAGGCATTGCGGAGGATATACCTTTTTATATAAGGGTTTTATCCACCTTGTATTTTTACGCAAACGGGAGTTTTCAAGGGCCAGTTGGCGACTGCAATACGATTAATACCAGTCAATCTTCCGTCTCTCGAAACTTAAACAAAATTACTAGTCTGATTGTACATCACTTGGGTAGAAGGTATGTAACGTTTCCAACAACCAATGAAGGGAGGAATCTCGTTCAGGACGGATTTTTTGAAAAATTCGGTGTAACAAATATCCTGGGAACGATTGACTGTACTCATGTAGCTATTGTGAAGCCTAAGAAATCTGACGTAGAGCATCATCCTCGACACTATCGGAACCGAAAAAAATACTACAGTATTAATGTAGAAGCTAGCTGCACATCCAATCTCATTTTCACAAGTGTAAATGCTCGGTATCCTGGAGCTGTTCATGATAGTTCCATATGGGTGAATTCACCTGTTCGTGATTTTTTACAACAAAATTTTGATTTAAGCAATCCACAATTTTTACTAGCTGATTGCGGCTATCCGACAGAGCCCTGGTTGCTAACTCCATACATTGAGACACCGGAGAATTTCCAAAGTTTCTATAATGTGAAGCATATACAGACTAGAAGTTGCATTGAGCAGGCTTTTGGTCTTTTGAAAGGTACCTTTAAATGTCTATCAAAAACACGAACTCTTTATTACCATCCAACCACAGCTGGAAATATAATATACAGCTGTGTAATTTTGTACAATTTTTTAAAATTAAACAATTTTCCACTGAACGATATGGAAGATCTTGAAGGTCAAATAGATGAGCTTATCATTGAGGAAGAAGGGGATCTACTACAAATGGCTCGTAATATCCGAAATGAATACGCTATAAGGCTTTACTCTTAAATTGATTGTATTTCAGTGCTATGAATAAGAATTCATTTTTTATTGAATAAATGATACAAAGAAATTAGAAAGAAAAACTTATTAGTTCAATTTTGTGTTTGACGATTTCCGATGAATGATCCCACCACATCCTTCAGAGCATTAGCTATAATAGCCAAGCTTTCAGCGTTTTTCTCAGCAGTTTCAGCGTTCTTCTGGTTTACTATGTTTTGCTCAGAAAGAATATTCAATATATCGGCCATATCAGGATCACGTTGAGAAGATCGGGATTTCTTTTTCGGAGGAGCTAATTCCTCCCAGGATTCAGTAGACACTTTAAAAGATTTTTTCTTTGAGAGAGCTGGTTCTTCGGCTTGATGAGTAACTTCTGGAGAATTTTCCATCTCAGACAAAAAACTATCTGCTTCACGAGAAAGGGGTTCTTCTTGAGCAACAGATGAAGATGCGATTGACGAAGTACTTGAAAAAGTTTTGCTTTGCCGTGATGTGACACTTGCATCTGGGAAATATAGATTTGATATTTCTGAATTTCCCTTTAAACGTATCATTCCGAAAGCTGACAGTGCCCTCATCTCAAAATTGGATATTTCTGTAACAACCCGTGAGTTTTTCTTCGCTCTGTTGTATTTTGATTTCAGGGAATACTCCCACTCTTTCAGGTTCTTAATCCACTGACTGGTGCTTTTTCTGGGTTCCATCGTATTCAGTTGCTTGGTAAGGACCTTCCACTTTTTAGCGTATGCTGCATCATTATTATCCAGAACTTCTGGGTTATTCTCCACAAAAGTTATAAATATGTCACGCTGGCTAGATTTTGTGCGTTTCTCCCGGACCTTAGGAGCTCGGGGTAGAATTTGAACCTCGTCATCTATTTAATATAAATAATCTATCAGAAAATTAAATTTCATATAACAGAAGTTTCATGGGCTATTTACTTACCTTGTCCATCGTCAAGTGCAATAAACTCAATCTCCTTTTCGCTCATTTTTTAAAAAATTCAACTCGATTGCATAGAATAGTTTGTGTTTTTACACGCACAACTCTTTAAATGTCAATGCAGAAAATGCCTAAGGGTTCACATATCCGAAAAATGAAAACCCTTTTTCTTTTACATAATATTCATAACTTCTTGGCAATATTAGTGGAGAAAATGTTAGTTCCCGAACGATACTTAATATTTGCAACACGTTGCTTATCAAAAAACATTTAGGAATCACAAAAACTTTTATTTATCGTCTCATAAATAGCAATATTTTTTTTAATTGAAAAACCCTTCGTGTTTAGAATCTCCAGTTCGACAAAACCTTGACATCTTCTATGCGCTTACTCTGCTCTCTAGCGGTGGATAGAGGAAACAAACTTGTTAACGCTAACAGAACTTAACAGAACTTTTGAACGCCAATTTTTTGGGTTTGTGCATAGGTTTTCTGATTCATTAATTAATAAGCCTAATAAATCAGCTAGTTTGTGTGCATAGCACCCTACATCTGGTTGAAAACTACGCTATCTAGAGCCTTTTTTAACCTTTGACCTTGAAAAACTGTTATTAGGAGTGATTCAATGGACAAATGTCCGCTTACGTTTATGTAATCTCTAAAACATATCCAAAAACAAAAATAAATAAAATCACACTACTCGTTTTCGATTTCAAATAATCCAAAAAACAACATGGTTTCGGAGGGGAATTTTTGCCGAGACTTTTTCATTACCCTTTGGAGTTTATCCATAAGGTCAAACATATTTCTTGCATACTCGAATTACAGTAGATAGAGAATATCACAAAAGCTATTTGGTTCTTTCTTATCAGTGAGCATTACCCCTACATTTGCATACAAAATTCTATATTTATGTCTATCTTCCTAGTCTATGGTTCAACCCCTCAGAGTGTTTTTCACGTTCAAACCGTCTCTACATCAGTCGAAGTAGCAAGGTAAACATGGTATTTATTGAGAAAATGGGAACAAAGTATCTCTTCAGTGTTACCCTTTTTGCAACACCATACCAAACACTTGAGATTGGTAAAAACGAGGGTAAGGGGGGATGATAGAAAAATATGCACATAATTTACTATAGAAGCACTCTCACACACTGTCTATCCCATTTGCGATGTTCACTCTCAAAATTCTCCTCTCCTATATAGTCATTCCTGCTCCATCTTGTTCTAGAGCTAGAACATCCCTCTCCTCCCCCCCCATTCATGTCAAATTGGTAGATGTAAGAAATTTTGTTTTTCTTCCATCCAATTCCTCTCTAGCATATAGAGCAAAAATCACCCATTCAGTCCCACTTCCATGAAATGTTCGTTCTTTTTTTTCTCTCTTTCACTTGAAAATGCACACCATTCTCATCACAGAGCAAAAGCTCAACCAACCACCCACCATCCCTTCTGATTCTTCATTCTCCACCCTCATCGATCGTGTGTAATGTTCCATTAAATGGAAGAAGCGTGGCAAAGAGAGAGAGAGAAAAGAAATGGAAGTTAAATCCAACTACGGTGAGTGTAAAGCTCACAGTAAATAAAATTTCTAAAAGGTGGAGAGTCAATAAATGGAAAATAATTTTGAAACTTTTTCTATTTCACCCGGATTTTCCTGACAGTTTCGATATTTCACATTGCTACCAAATGCAAGGAAAAATTCATTTTGATTGTCTGCACGTTGTGTACTTCTGTCTCAGTTATTCTCTTTCTTCTCCTTTCAAACTGTCCATAAACATTTTCTTTTTATAGCAGAACATGTATAAACTATACTTTTTTACGGTGCTTTTTATTGAATTATGACACAGGTATGGGTACTTGACTATAGTATGTCCGAAGGTTCAGAAAAAAAAACTTACTAAATTGGGGGTAATTAACCGAAAGTCAAGTAACCCTGTATTTAAGAAGTTACGTGGGTCACGAAGCCTTAAAAAAGCTTATTGCCTTTAATTTTTTTCAACAGAACTGAAAAAAAAAAAAATTCAAGCACTTAATCATATATAAAAGTATAATACAAATGGAACCTCATTTTTTTAAATCAACTTTGCGGTAGTAATTATAATCAAAATAATAATTTAACTGCATTCCCATTACTTTCAAACTAAACCGTTTCTCGGCTTAAGCCGTAAGTCTGTCTAGGGCATTACAGAGCAGATTCATCTGAACACTAAGATAAGATACTTAAATAAATGAGTGTGGAAATGACTGATGAAACTCCGCCCGGAATAAGACTTGATAATACACTCAATTCCTACATTTAGTGTTGAATCAAAGTTTATTTTTTTTAATTAGTGTTGCAATAAGTCGAACTAAGGCTTGGAAAAATTTCCATCATGCTTGATTAATATGAGTGTTGGTACAAGCTTCATATTTCTATAACGAGGCTCATATCAACGCTCAAATAAGTGTTCATCGAAGGTTCCATAAACACTCGCAAGTGTTGTATGAACACTCGTGCTTGTAAGTATTTCAGGAATACTCGCGAGTGTTCCATGAACACTCATTTAGTGACTGTTCCTTGAACACTCCCGAGTATTCAATGAGCATTCGTGAATGTTCCATGAACACTTCACTGTAGTCACTGCAGCACTTCTCTGTTCATCCATTTGAATGTAAAATTTCATCTAAGCTGAAGTACATACAGTGACGATGAGCATTTTTGTTTATTCCAATTCGTTGAAATAATTTTAACATAGAAATGTTCAAATAATTACTTTACGTCAAATAAGTGTTGTTTTGGCCGCTAGAGGTCTCTATTTTTCACAGAATACATCAATTGTGAAATTTGATTTGAGCAACACAATAGGACCACTTTTATTTAAATTAAAGAATGTGATCTATAAATCAAATTAGTTTAAATAAAGCCATATTTAGAAACCATAAATGACAGTTTTCCAGTTTTTTTGGCCGAACTGAATTTCACTATTGACGTATTCTGTGTAAAATAGAGACCTCTAGCGGCCAAAACAACCCTTATTCAACGATTCTAATAATTTGAAGATTTCTACTGCAGAATTATATCAACAAATTGGGATTTTCGCTTTAAGGATATACTTCAGCCAAGATGATTTTCACTTAAAAAAATCATATAGAATATACAATTCCGCAGACGTACAACCAGTCTCGCAATTAAGCTCCTCGAATTTAAAGAAAATAACTAAAAAGTAAATGAAAAAAAAACAAAATAGTAAATTTACATTAATTTGTAAATTTATGTTCTTGTAAAAAATGAGACTTTTAAACTCTCCTCTCATTAAATTCACGTAAATCACACATTATCAAAAACAAAATAATAATAATAATAAAGAAAATGGAAGAAAAACACAATTTGAACGATACGGATTTAATATATACACAAAGGGTTGAAGCAAGCCTCAGACATCCTCACACTAGATAAGGCTTGAACTTAACCTCATGAGTGTTGGAAGAAACCTCGTGCGTAATACCAAGCCTCACCGTAGACTTGTTGGAACACTTAACCTTCTTTCAGCGAAGTCAAAAAACCAAATATTTTCTTTTAGCAGAAAGAGTTATGATGAATATTAAATGAGCCTTTTATATGTATGCAGGTTCATTTATGTAGTAAATTTGACTAATAAAATTCTAATGCTCTATCCAGACCTTAGAAGATTCATACCCTTTTACTGACTTAGGGCAGAATCACATTGACAGTAAAATGCTCACCGTCACCGTCAAACCCTAACCATATTTCGTTAATTTACGCATTTTCATTGCGATTCTTACGCAAATTCTCAATTACCGTGTTACATTACCTCATACTCGGTGGCACTAGGTGAAAATAATATAAGAAAACTGAAGAAATAAACGAAAATGCGATAAACGGTGAGCAAAAAAACTGTACGAAAAACTGTAGCTAAAAAGCCTACAGTTTTTTTTTGCTTACCGTTTATCGCATTTTCTCTTTATTTATTCAATTTTCTTATATTATTTTCACCTAGTGCCACCGAGTATGAGACAAGGTAATATCGTAATGGAAAATTTGCGTAAGAATTGCAATGAAAATGCGTAAATCAACGAAATACGGTGAGGCTTTGACGGTGACGGTGAGCATTTTACTGTCAATGTGATTCTGCTCTAACAGTAAAATGTTCACCGTCACCGTCAAACCTTCACCGTATTTCGTTAATTTACGCATTTTCATTGCGATTCTTACGCAAATTCTCAATTACCGTGTTACATTACCTCATACTCGGTGGCACTAGGTGAAAATAATATAAGAAAACTGAAGAAATAAACGAAAATGCGATAAACGGTGAGCAAAAAAACTGTACGAAAAACTGTAGCTAAAAAGCCTACAGTTTTTTTTTTGCTTACCGTTTATCGCATTTTCTCTTTATTTATTCAATTTTCTTATATTATTTTCACCTAGTGCCACCGAGTATGAGACAAGGTAATATCGTAATGGAAAATTTGCGTAAGAATTGCAATGAAAATGCGTAAATCAACGAAATACGGTGAGGCTTTGACGGTGACGGTGAGCATTTTACTGTCAATGTGATTCTGCTCTAACAGTAAAATGCTCACCGTCACCGACAAACCTTCACCGTATTTCGTTAATTTACGCATTTTCATTGCGATTCTTACGCAAATTCTCAATTACCGTGTTACATTACCTCATACTCGGTGCCACTAGGTGAAAATAATATAAGAAAACTGAAGAAATAAAACGAAAATGCGATAAACGGTGAGCAAAAAAACTGTAGCAAATAAATCCTACAGTGTTCTTTGTTCACCGTTTATCGAATTATCATTTTATTTATTAAATTTTCTTATACTATTTTCACCTAGTGCCACCGAGTATGAGATAATGTAACACGGTAATTGAAAATTTGCTTAAGAATTGCAATGAAAATGCGTAAATCAACGAAATACGGTGAGGGCTTTGACGGTGACGGTGAGCATTTTACTGTCAATGTGATTCTACCATTAGTTGATAATTTGTTATCAAAAACCCTTTTAAACCTACTTTATAACTTAGTGCTGAGATGGTGGCAATAATGAATCCTAAATCTCCAAATTTCGTACCTCTAACCGTGTTTAGAGCAATTTGAATGTGCAACATAATCTACAACTTTGCATTCTTTAGATTCCTTGCATTCTTTGCATGATTTACAGAATTTCAATATTGTTCTTATATAATTTTTCCTGATCTAAAAGGTGTTCCAGAGGCACAATTGAGCAAGTTCGACTAGGGGGGAAGTGGGACATCTTTTAAATGGGGCAGCTTTAAATATGTGTTTTTCTCCTATCTTTAAAAGGAATTAAGGCTTACCGTAATGTAATTTAGCTTAACAATTGGTTTGTGGAGCTAAATAAATATCACAGTAAAGGCGCAATTCCGTTTTTCGGAGAAAAGAGCCGATTTTTCTACCCCCTACTTACTGTATTTTACTGAATTTTGAAAAAGTATTTTTTAATACGAAAATACTATTTGTATGATTGTTTTTCCCTCTTCGAAGCAGTCAAAATTAGCAACAACGTAAATTAAACATTGAAACCCTATTAATATATTTTTGGCAAACATTTTCACTTTTTTTCTGTATACATAATTTTGTAAATAGAATATAAAAAAGGTGAATACACTCAGGCAGGAAATTCTATGAATTTTTCTTTATGAGCTTTCATGTGCGTGTATATACAAAGTACATATATCAACCTTAAACCCAATTTCCAAACGATCAACTTTCGTGAATATACATTCGTCAAATTATAGGACAATTCTAAATGATTTATGCGTGTATATATATTTTCATTCTCTCTACTTTGAACTTCAAATCCATATTTTTTGCTCAACCTTTTTCAGTGTAGAAAAATCGTGTGATATTTAATCCAAAAACGTCACGCAATTGTAATAAACGTATAATTTTCATATGTCAACTGTATGCGAATAAAATTTAGGCATATTTAGATAGACCGGTAGACAGTACAATAAAAATAAATCGCAAATTGTGTATACACTTCTGCATTTATTACCATCATTCATACTGTTTTTTTTATTTGCTTGCCTCCTATTTTCTCGCAATCTCTTTTTGGCTTTTCACCAATTTCGTCATATCAATGAAGTGGATGATGTGAGAATCATTTTACAGACAGGAGAGAGAGATGATAATAGAGAGTGAATTGACGACAAAAGAGGGTTATACACTGACTTCAATACACTTCACATTTGTACACACATCATTTACTAGCAAAAACATATTCAACAACATTATATGAATGGGTATGACATGGCATATAAAAGTACTTTTATCCCTCTTTTTTTCTCCATAACCAGCCTCACCAGTACCATCCCCCAAATCCCATCCCCATCATACCCTCCAACGGAATTTTGCCCACAATTCTCAAACCATTTGCTAACACTGTGCCGCCAAAAATCCCACCCAAACCTTTTCCCTTTTGTCGGGGTTGACGGTGGGTGGTGAGTTGGGGCATATACACAAAAAAAAAGAGTGTATAACATCAATCCTTAAATCTCTTTCGACACAACCACACATTGAGTAGGTCAGGTACATCCATGACCCGTATGGATATCTGTACATATGATTGTACGTATATATACCGTTGCTACTTTATATCCCTTCTTCCCTCACACCCTCCATCATCTTTCCTCAATTCCAACGCACAGCAACCCCCCTATGTACCACATAAAATGTATATGTACAAATTTCAGCTTTACATATGCGTCTCCACACCAAATACGCACACATAAATTTCTAACTATATTATACAAATAATGCTAAATGTCTCTATTTATATGAGAAGTATACGAGGTTAGCATAGAATAAGGTGGGTCACATATTCACAACATCACCAAAAAGAAAGGGGAAGAGAAAAATAACATGTCCTAAAATTCACTCCAGAGATGCCCCATTCTATTCGCATTTTATTGCTCTTCAGTGTATACCAATTTTCTTCACAATCTTTGAATTACTTTTTCTTTTTTTTTCCTTTTTTTCCCAACCAATGTACAGACAAAATACCCTTCTTTGATATAACATTTGTATGCAGATTGTGCAATCTTCATTGCATTTCGCTGGCTGATGTTTAAACTACTTACAAATCTCTCCCTAACTCCTAGGGTAAGTGTGCCAAATTTCGGCATAATTGCATCCAAGCGTCAAAGTTTCAATTTTGAAATGTAATATTTTAAATACAAATTGATTGGTTTTATTCTTTCTTCTGAAAGAGTGTTGCTTGGAACCTTGTAAAGAGTTTACCGTCTTTATGTACTCTAAAATAATTCCTAATACATTTTAAAATGAATAAAATTATAGACATAGCTTTGGTACCCTATTTCGGCCACCTTCATTCTCATAGTTTCTTGCCCTTCGAAAATTCTTCCAATATCTTTTTCACGTTATCTCGTTTGTCGAAGCTACATTTTTTGTTATTCTTTTGCATTGTATAATCTCCAGAGTACGTAAAATCTAAAAGTTCATGAAAATTCGAGGAACAAAAAAGGTGGCCGAAATTGCAAGCTGGCCGGAATTTGGCACATTTACCCTATGTCGTTCAATTTTATTCACTCACTTGCACAAATCTTCTTCACTTCTCATTAACAATATAATCAATATTTATTTGCATAAAAGAAGAAGAAGAAAAAGAAGAATTAGATTAGTGGAAGAAAATTGTTAAAATAATTTAAAAGTAATATAAATTTTATGTACATGCACATATCTTACAATCTTTCATCCACAATTTTGTCCAGTGAGTCATACAATATACAACAATATACCAATTGTGTTACAATTTCAAAATAATATACTTTGTTAAATCAACTTTATAGCATTTGTGTATAGTGAAAATTTTATATACAAGACATACACTCTTTTCATTGCCATTTGCACGCGCATTTCAAAGTTTCTCAAAACTTATACATAAGAAGTTGGGTGTTACAAAAGAAAATTATGGAGATACTTTCACTTTTTTTATTTTGAATTTCTTTTCAGTCGTTCACGTGCTTTTTTTTCTTTGTTCATTCTTTGTTCTCCTGAATTTTGTATTATAAAATCACTATACACCCCAATAAGATTGTTCAAAATGAATATAGACAACCTGTCAGAGATTTTATGATTTTACCCAAGTTATATGCACAGGTTGCGTGAAAAGTTCATGAACCACCCGAATTAAGATATAACACTAGGTATAACTGAAGAATCCTAGAATAATGGTGGCATTACAATGAAAAATGAACATTTTTTCTTAACACTTTACTGTTTTCAAGTACTTCTGCATTATCGACTTTTCTTTGTGTTGGTTCCTGTCTCGAATGTCTCCCCTACTCCTCGCTGTGTTCTAAAACCACCAAACAGTCGTGACAAAAACCAACACAAAGAAAAGCCGATAATGGCCGTTTTTACTCTGGAGGTTGTGCACCAAAATTAAGACGATGCGACGGTGGTCGCAAATTTATAAATCTTTCATTACAACTAAATTGTATAGCTCTCGCTGTTATGATGAAAGAAAAATTATCTATCTATCTATGTTGAAGCATTTAAGAACAGTGAAGTACTAAAAGAAAACACGTTCATTTTATAACGTTTTTTTTAACACTTTACTGCTCTCAAGTGCTGTTCCATAATCGACTTTTTTGTGTTAGTTCCTGTCACTACTGTTTTGTGGTTTTAGAACATGGCGAGGACTAGGGAGAGCAGTCGATACAGATACCAACACAAAGAAAAGTCGATAATACAGAAGTACTTGAGAACAGTAAACTGCTATAAAAAAAACATGTTATGGAGAAAGTTTTTTCTTTAATGGAGTTATTCCAATGAAAAATGAAAATGTTTTTTAGCACTTTACTGGTCTCAAGTGCTTCTGCATTATCGATATTTCTTTTTGTTGATTCCTATCTTGATTATTTTCCCCAGTCCTCTTGTGTTCTAAAACCACGACAGTCCTGACAGGAACCAATATAAAAGAAAGTCGATTATTTAGCAGCTCTTGACAGTAAAGTGCTAAGAAAAAAACATGTTCATTTTTCAATAGAATAGCACCATAATCCTAAGATAGTGCGATGAGGGGAAAATTGCCGTACAAATTCAGTGAAAATAATCAAAAAGAATATCCATCCAGACGGGTCAACACAATCTGTGAAGCTTTCAACCCAGTACATCAAAAATTTGACTCTTCTTCAGAGGTTTCGTTACGTTCTGTGTCGACCTAGGGGGAAACGGGGCACCTTTGAATTGGGGCAGCTTTAAAAATGTAATATTTTTCTCCAATTTTTAAAAGGAAATAAGGCTTATCATAATACAATTTAGCTTTACAATTACAGTTCCGTTTAAAAATTGGAGAAAAACCCGATTGTTAAAGCTGCCCCATTTTAAAGGTGCCCTAAGCGGTTGAGCAGTAGTAAAAACAAGTTTATCCTTTTCAAAATAATGGATCACATTTGATCCTTTGAAAAGTCCATCGATAACTCTTGAATATTGTATGCTTATTTATCACATTAACCCTCTAACGGATTAGACCGTCTCCAGGCGATCTTCACAAAAATCACATTTACTGCGATTACAAAGTTTTTATTTATTTAAAAGTGCTATAGTTTCCTCGGTAATAGTCTCACTAACATCTTTTGAAAGTTTGAGCTCATTTTGACTCTTTGTTTTGTTGCTATTCCCAGTTTTGTGTGACAGGTCAGAGAAAAAGCAACAAAAAATATTTGTGCAAAAATACACATTTCCAATTTCCATAAAAATACCGATTTAAAGTTATCTGACTAAAATAAATGTATTTTTTACTGAAAGATATTGTCATTATACTTTGTATATTTTATTTAAAAAATTTGAAAAAACTAAAAATGTGAATTTTAGAAGCAAAAAGAATTTCAAAATTTTTTTTATATTTTCTCACCTAACGCCTAAACTAAAAGAGATAATGAAGAGTGGATGGTTTTTTCAATTTTTTGGATCATAATTATCCTGGAAAATATTGTTTTAGAACTTTTTTCGCATATTAAAGAAAACACTGTTAGAGGGTTAAAACATGTTTCACCATAAACTTATTATTTATATATTTCTTCTATCTCAATGAATAGGGTGGAGTTACGACTTATGGACGTCTTATGAACAGCATGGAAATATCTTAAGTTCTAACCTTAAGCGAATTCCTATTACGTAAGCAAAATTGAAAGAAATCTAATTTGAATTGACCTCTCGGCCACAGTGTGTTTATCAGATCTAGTCTGTAGTGACTTCTACAGATTTCCAAATCTAAAGATATGGTTCACCGATAAACGATTTTACTTCATAACTGAAACTTGGGCCTATTTTGGAAAGTTTTTGAAGGACTGCATCTCGGACTTACAAAAACGTTCTGAAAAAGGCTTTTTGTAGGTTGATCAACATTATCATAATTTGCGCCATTTGAATACTTCAAAGTTTTTCTTCTTATTAAAAATGAATGATATATCTTCCTTTTGCTTGTTTTTTTATCGGAAGAAAATAAATTTTAAATTTGAATAGATAGATCGTTATTAGGTACTTGAGTTTCAATGTGGCTTGCAATTGTAGGTGGACGTCCAAGAAGCGCATCCAACTATCCGAAGTATAATTACAGTAGACACTCTCAAATTCGGGCATATGGGGCCGAAATGTCAGCCGAATTAGACAGAAATTCGGGCGACAAACTTTTTGAAATGCAACGATTTTTTATTCATGTGCATATAGATATTGAGTTTACACACTCATATATATCGTAAATTGCATGAAAATCCCTCAATAATGCAAAATCACATCAAAACTAAGACAAACCATGCCAAATTTGAGCATATTTGATTCATTTGATAATCATAATCAAACTTAAAAAATGACAACAAACTTTTTTCTAATGTAACCGCTGCCCGAATTAAAAAGGAGCCCGATCTTAAAAGAGCCGAATTTGCGAGAGTCTACTGTATATGCACTAAACTTGCCGTACTATAAGCATCTCAAGGACATGGATACAAAATATTTTCCAAAAAAAATCATTAAAAAAACCGTTTGGTAAAGTGATGTTGCACAAGTTAATAAATTTATCATAAAATCACTAAAGAAAATTAAAAAAAAAAAAGTAAATTAGAACTTGTGAACAGGGCGTGGCCTAAATTCCTCGGGTGGAGCTAACACAGGAAGTGCAAATCAACCTCAATGAAATATAAAGGAGTTGAAAAACGGTCACAGCAATGAAAAGTTAAGTCGTAAAATAAATTTTAATATCCATAAAAATAGCATAGTAATTCTAAACAATAAAATTTTTATAAGTTTAAGAGTCTTGAAATTTTTCTAATGTTACATTTACCCTCATTTATTTCCCAGTGCAAAATAAATCTCCAATTTGTCACTCATTTTTCACCCTTTTTCCCCCACCTACCACCTTCACAAACTTCACGAAAAATTTATGCCACTTCTTTTAGAGAGCATATCTTTTCATGGATTTTCTGTCACAGTCTGGAAATTTCCTTGGAAAATTTTCCCTATTTTTTTCTTGCTAGTTCGAAAAAGAATATTTGTTGTGACGTTTGCTAAAAGTTTATCAAATGGAGATTGTCAAACTCGCCATGGATATAATTTTTTTTTTTTAATAATAAACATATACTTAATGAGAAATGGGAAATTGACACAATAAGATAATGATATAGTGTCTCTTAAACTACGCACAATATAGTTTGATTTGTCTATAAATAGAGAAAATCAATTGCATTGCTATGTATAGAACTACAAGTGGTATATATATTGAAATCATCCCCTTTCGTCCTTATATGGAAAACAATTAAACATTTCCCATCCCATATCATTTATTGCTACATGATACTGCCACCTTCCTATACCTTCTCCCTCCTCATCCCCCCACCTTTTGGCATTTAGCCCCCAAAGCATCCACCCTAATTAGCCCATTTAAAGCCAGACAATGTGCATAACAATGTTTGACCATTATGTTTGAGTACAAACACTTGCAAATACACATATTCCAGTTGTAGAATCCTCATCTCACCCATTTGGGGCCTCCTAGTTCTCTCTCTCTCTCTCTTTTTCCCTCCCACCTATCGTTCATTCCTGCTGTACGCATATTTTATGTATAACATGCAACCATTATGTACCTATAAGCTTTATATACACATCGCAATTGAGCACAAAAGGGTGTGAGAATGAAGGACCCAATGTAGAATTGGCGGGGTTGAAATGTACTTCTGCCAACATATTCTATGTGGTGAATTGTACAAGTGTAAGATTATGCACAAGAGAATGGAATGGGTTTTGGAATTTACTGGTGTTCTACATCTAAAGCATATAATATACTTATAATTGTTACATAACAGTGGTGTGCACAAAAGTGGAGCTTTCCCAAAAATTGCTAAAGCCACTTTTAATTGTTTTTACTGCAATCACTTTTTTATTTGCTGTTATTGCTGTTATTCATTTGAAATATCTTTTTTTATTTTTAATAAAATTCCATTTTTTTTTAATCCAAAATTAAATAAAAGATCCGATGGCAGAGGAAAAAAAAGGACCAGGGGGTTTCTGATATAGTGAAAGCTTACTGCAGCATAGGCATTAGGGGAAAAAAACTAGCTTATTGAGACACAAAAATACACCACTTGACTGTCATCATTAGCAAGGATGACTTCCGCTAAGGGCTTTTTTAAGGCTCGAAAATAGTAAGTAAACCAAATAGACCCAATTAGACCAGGAGAAAAATGTGACAATTAGAGATTTTCAAAATTCAACATTTCCCAAGATAAAGAAAACCAAAACTTAATTTTTTTACCAAAGGGCGTAACATCATTAAGTGCATAGAAAAGCTTAGATACGTTTCCAAGCTAGATATTATGGCTTCTACTTCTTTTTATCGTAAAGAATATGCTAAATCTAAAGCATCTTTAAGTTCAAGCCCTATTACAAAAGCTGGTTAATATTGCATGAATGTGTTTGGTGTATGTTTGATGAAATTCCAAAAGGAATTATGGGGCTATTTCAACGAAAAATGAAAAACTGAAAACTTTCTCTTGAATATTATAGCTGAAATTCTTTACAATCTCAGCTTTAGTGGTCCGAGGTAAAATCCGATCTCGTCAAATAGGGCCTAAGTTTTGGATTTACACGTTTTGATACTCATCACGAATATCATATCAGCCATATCACCTAAAAATGGATTTTCGTGGATGCCCCGTCCGTCTAGATTACAAACGCTTTTGGAGAGATTACACGGAAAGAAATATCGACAAGCGTTTTCCAGGAAAGGTTAAATGTCGATAGAGGTATCTAGAAGTTGAAGTACACCCCCGCCCACCCTTCAGTTCCTTCCGCCGTTTTGGAATACGTCCAAATTTTATTTTCTTAAAAACTGAGATCATTTAGGGTAAGTGTACCAAATTTCGGCATAGTTGCATGCAAGCGTCAAAGTCTCAAGTTTGAAATGTAATATTTTAAATTCAAATTGATTTTTTTTATTCTTTCTTCTGAAAGACTGTTGCTTAGAACCTTGTAAAGAGTTTATCGTCTTTATTTACTCTAAAATCATTCTTAGAACATTTTAAAATGAATAAAAATATAGACATAGCTTTGGTGCCCTATTTCGGCCACCTTCATTCTCATAGTTCCGTGTTCTTCGGGAATTCTTCCAATATCTTTTTCATGTTATATCTTTTGTCGAACCTACATTTTTTGTTATTTTTTGTATTGTATAATCTCTAGAGTACGTAAAATCTAAAAGTTCATGGAAAATCGAGGAACAAAAAAGATGGCCGAAATTGCAAGCTGGCCGGAATTTGGCACACTTACCCTAGCATAAATCGGTCTAAAATTTGAGTGTGTTATAGCTGGGCCTAAGAGTTTTCACTTAAAAAAAAAATTTAAGCCACTATCGACTCCTTAACCATAGCTAGAAGGGGTCAAAAAGTCATCATCATCATTTTCAACCGGTTATCCATATTAGGGTCGCGGGACCATGATATCCAGTTTAGCAGCCCACGCTTGACGATCCTCCGCCACTTCAGGAAGATGTTCGGGATCGTTCTCAAGGCGCTCCAAGGCAAAATTCTCAATTTGATTCAGTCACCTTGTCCTAGGTCTGCCTCGAGATCGACGCCTCCTCACAATGGCTTGCATAGCTTTTCTTGGGAATATTTTTCTTGGTCAAAAATTGAATTTTAATGATTGTAATTGTCAGAATTTGAAAAATCCCAATTTCATCGCAATTTCTATTAATTGGAAAGTCGATTTCGAAAATTCGATGTTGAATATTTCGGAACATTAATTTTCAATCTTGATGAAATTTTAGTATGTTGTACGTAGCTGTGGACAAAAGCATTTTTTACGGTGGGGGGTCGCACTTTGCCTTTGCTCTCGTTACTTAACGCTGAAGCTATAAATGAAAATAACCTAACAGGACTATATCGCCGGTGTTTATGAAGCTATTTCAATGAAATTTTAGTATTTTGTATCTAAGATCGAGACCTTTCTAACGACAGGTCACATCCGTCCCTACCTCACCTCACTGCACCCCGACCCGACCTTTACTATACCGAAATTGACCGAACTCTAATGTTTTTATTAACCGATTTTAATGATCTTTTTTCTTTCGTTGGCCTTCTGTACTCAAACTATTTAAAATATAATATAATATGAAATTAAACAAATAGTATTTGTAAGACCCCCTGCAGACCACTTTTGTCAACAAATCTTCACCTTTCAGAAGATTTCTGAGAAATGTCGTCACACTGTTTGTCCGTCTGTCCATCCGGCTGTCGCCAGCTCTAGAGGCCAAACGGTAAGAGATAGCGACTTGGGACCTTCTGCACACCCCCCCATAAGTCGACCCAAGGATCGTTAACATGCCCCTCATTTTTACCCCAACCCTCCCCTACCCCTCCAAAACCATGTTTTCTTGGGATTGCTCGAAAACGCGTCGTGCGATTTTTTTCAATTTTAGATATCTTTTAGAGATTATCCAGGCGTACTTTTCGTCTTTAGACGAAAATACCGTTGAATCATTCCTCGCAACGGTTTTTCAAGGTCAAAGGTTAAAGAGACACTAGAGAGCGCATTTATCAAGCGAATGGTATCATGTTTTGGCTCGTTCGAAAGGTCTTGGAATTTCCTATAAAATTGAACCGGTTCCAATCGGTTTTGAATCGATAATGAACCGGTTCATACCCGATCAATAATTTTTATAAGAAATTCAATGAAATTATTCCTGAGGTGTATTTTGGGAAATATTTTGAGTGATTTATAAATCGGTTCAAATCGGTTATGAGCCGATAATGAACCGGTCATTTACCGATAAGTAATTTTTGTTTCAATATAATTTTTATTACTCTTTAAACTATTTTGTAGAACCTTTTTTGTGTAGAACCTTTTAAACTATTTTGTAGTGATTTATGAATCGATTCAAATCGATTGTGTGTGTACCTGTAAACGGTAAATGATGCGAAAGTACTTTTGAGGTATAGCATCTAATGGCCTCTACACACTAGAGAAAATTATGTCCATATTGAAGACTTTTTCCTACAAAAGCGTAGGGAATTTGCTTCAATATGGACATAAATTCCTCTAGTGTGTAGAGTCCATAAGTCATGAGTTCGAGCATTTCGCAAAGCCTGGAACGCTTTGCCATCCCTTTGTTTATTAATCTATTAAGATCAAGTTCCAAAATATGAACATTCTATGTCAGGTATACCTAGTGCAAAATCCTAACGGGTTAAAAATAAACCTTTTTATTTTATTTTAACTATTAAATTTATACAATCATTTAATTAAAGTACAAGGATTTA
This sequence comes from Phlebotomus papatasi, assembly GCF_024763615.1. Taxonomy (NCBI): domain Eukaryota; kingdom Metazoa; phylum Arthropoda; class Insecta; order Diptera; family Psychodidae; genus Phlebotomus; species Phlebotomus papatasi. Next base: position 84,227,179 of record NC_077222.1, read on the forward strand.
AGATAAATTCATGTGGTAAGGGAGCTGTGAATAATGATGTTCTGTGAAACTGTCCCATCATCCCCTAGACTAGATATATATTTATATATTTCATCGTCGACTCTGTGAATACAATAAGTCAATATCACATCTTCACCCTCTTCCATTGATCATCCAACCAAGGAGTGCGACTGAATGCAGATTTATCATTGTATGTATGTACATGGGATTATATACATAAAGGTCACTATATGGTCAAACACAAGTTCCGAAACACTAAAGGGGGTTGGTGAACAAAGGACATGTGAAGAATACAGTAGAAAAACACGTCGTGTCGTCAAGAATAAAAGAAGACCTTGTGCATCCAATAAATTAGACAGGTAGAGACGACGTGGTGAGAGATAAAGTAGGAAAAACAGGATGCTAAACCAGTAAGTACATTTGGAACAAGACAGAGAGCAAAAGAGAGAGAGAGAGTAAGAGGCAAAAGGAAAACCATAAATACGTGAAAAATAAATTGAGAGAGTCTCACACACAACAATGATTTAAAAAGCATTTGGCATTCACTGACCTACTCAACAATTCACCAGGATCCACCGGAGGATTTTATAGTATTGAGGGGGAGTATAAACTCAGCTATAATATGTATGTATATAAATAAATATATATCTATTGAGATACAAAAGCTTATATATAGGAAGAGAACATAAAACCCCAGGAGGGTTGATAAAACCATTCTCCAGGGGATCTTCATCCCCATCATCATAATATGCAAATGAACATTCCCATGCACAAACACATTTGCTTTATTGATTGACTTTACCAAGAACAAATCACACACAATATTCCACCCACTTTCATTTCTCTCAAATCAACCCCCTTCGGCTCCTTATACTTGTCCATCCACTGACTGCCTTAATTCAAGAAACTGTATACAAACATACAACTTAGGTATATATAGTGAAATGGGGAGACCTCATTATGCACCAACTGACATGTCCCTAACATAAATTCATAATACATCATCACAAGATGGGCTACATTAGTGTTGCACATCGGGCTAACGCACCCCCTACTTCCAGCTCGTCCAAATTTGTGTATTGTGTAATGAAATTTTCGATATTGATAAAATTAATTTCATTTCTCGTTCGCCACCCAAAATTAAGTCTAAACCATGAACAACCACAATAATCGGAAACGTGACTTTACCGCCAAATTCTACCTAAAATCATAACCATTAAAACGCACTTTTATCGTGCATAAAGAAAAAAAACATTCTTTCACACGCAAAATAAATGGGTGTGGCATTTAATATCAACCACCATGTCTAAATTTTAATCATTACGAGAGATCTGCATTGAGGTGAGAGGTCAAAAATCACCAAACTCCGCAACATTTCACTCTCAACCAACCACCAAAAAAAAGTCTACCTCATGTTTTGTTGTTGTTGGTGTTGTTCTATATATAATACTTCAAACTTTAGATAGAAAACTTCTTTGTAATCGTGTCACGTTTCTAACGGTTTACTCTTCTACAGTTTGAGAAAAAAAAACAAATACACCAAATTTTATCTCAATGAAATGCCATGCAAAAATCAATGATAAGCCCCGATAGACTTATGGCAGCTGAGATTCTTAAGGTAAACTTGGAATGTGTGGAAATTTTTAGTATGATTTTAATTATGGAGTAGGGTAAGTGTGCCAAATTTCGGCATAATTGCAAAGTTATCATCAAAGTTTCAAGTTTAAAATGTCATTATATCAAAGTTTCAAGTTTAAAATGCAATATTTTAAATACAAATTGATTTTTTTTATTCTTTCTTCTGAAAGAGTGTTGCTTGGAACCTTGTAAAGAGTTTACCGTCTTTATTTACTCTAAAATCATTCTGAATACATTTTAAAATGAATAAAAAAAAATAGACATAGCTTTGGTACCCTATTTTGGCCACCTTCATTCTCATAGTTCCTAACTGTACACGCTGGGAACAGAATGTGAATTTTGATTCAAGATATTATCCAGATTTAAAATATGTGATGGAGCTATAAAAAATATTGCCGATAGTAGGGTAAATGTCCTAATTCAAAACCATTTCCAAACGCTTTAACTCTGACAGAAGGTTAAACACATTAAGTTCATATTTTTCCTGAAGAGAATTACATAAATTTACACCTTGACTCTTCTAGAATGTTACTGTGTAGTGAAAATTCTTTAGATATAATTTAAAAACTTCTTAAATAGAAGAAAAATACGCGAGCGTAAAATGCTTCTATTAGAGACAAATTAATCCAAATGGAAACAAGGGAAATTTTCTAATTGGAGACAAACAGCTCCTTTCCCATCCTTTCCCATCTAAAACAATAAGAAAATCTCTCAAAAAAAAAAAATTTCCGGGGTATTAAGTATTTGCAGACACTTCAGAAAAAGCCTTTTTGTTTACGAAATAGGTAATTATTTCATTTGAAAACTTCACGTACCATTAACAATAAAGATATGTACTTAATTTAACTAAAATTAGCCAGAAATAAGACATAAATTTTAAACAAAATGAATAAACAACAATTTGTTGTGTTTTTCATTGGAAAGCATGGTCGATCGAAGAAAAATTCGATGGTGAAAGAAATGGTACACTTTTAATTTTTTTGAGAAATTAACAAATTAAAATTTGTGAATATGAATGGATTTTCGCTTTATTTGGAGCAAAATTAACGAAATAATGAAATTGTGGTATAGAAAATATATAAATATAATAATTTAGTACTGTATTTATCATGAAAACAATGACGTTTCCATTTGAAGTAGCGAAAAATTTCCATTTAGAGCAGGTTTTGAATTAGCTTAGTTTATCCTAACTGATATTGATGAATGATAAATATAAGAACAAAATAAGATAATAAAAAAAAGCTTTATATTTTACTTACGGACATAGACGTTAAGATGTGCCTAGCGTGAAATGCTGATACAAAAGAAATGCAGATACGACAACTGTCGATACAACCGACAATATTTCTACCCTACTCTTTCGCACTCTTCTTCTTCTTCTTCTTTTGAATATCACACCAAATTAAATTTAGTTCAATCCAATTTTGTGTCCGAAAGAATGGGATACACTTATGCAAATCTTTTGAGAAAGGATAAAAATTTCGATTTCATGAAATTTTACTGATCTAAAAGGAGGCATTATGACCAAAATTAATTATTTTAAAATTTCAAAAGTTAATGAAATTTTGATAATTAAAAATTTATTATCAAAGGCTTCATATCATAGACAATGGTTGTCGGACGAAGTCAAGTATCAAAACAAGTGCCTTCAAAGCTTCAGCCTAATCGTATGAATACAGGTTGCACCTAGACAGAAGTCGTGATTATAAAGAATAAGCAGCTAACATCAACAATATTTTGAAGAGCTCCATTCATAATTTTTGGCTATTGAAAGCAAAAAGTGCTATGTTTTGTGTAATTAGATATCTTCCCTGTAAATATTTTGGTTGTATCTTTATACAAATAGAACCTACCTAACACAAAGCTATGTGTATCTCTTGGGATGTAATTTCATTCATTTTTGTTTTAAAAATTAGCATTTGGGCAAGCATATTCAATGATAAAAATTTCCTCCAAAAATCTGGAAAGTTTAGTTTAGGATTGACAACTTAATTTTGAAATACCAAACATGCTTTTTGACAGGGGCCTCTCGACAGGGGCCTCTCGACATGACATTAATTTTTCCATACGTTTTTGCATATAGAGGCAGTGAAACCTAATGGCAAGTTTTTTCCTAAGACCTTTAAGAACTTTACTAAACCTCTAGTTTGAAGACAATTCTACAATTTCTTCGTAGCAATTAATTAAGGCAAAGTACCAAGTGATACCACATAATAGAGCTTAAAATTATTGTATTTTTCTTAAGAAGTTCAGAGTATCAACATTGTTTTTGAATGTTTATGAGGTATTACAATTTCTAACAAGTCTTACCGAAACTAGACTCCCAACTTCACAAGTTGAAGTTACCTTAAGAAAATGTTTAATGCATATGATTATTAGTTTCAAGAATTCAAAATAAAATTTCATATTAGAATGAAGAGAGGAAAGTTTCAGGCAGATGCAGTATCGTAGGCCAAGGGAGATTTTTTTTATATTCGACCTCTCAGAATATACCTCTCAGAAACAATTCGGTTTTGGAGGGGATGGAGAGGGTTAGGGAAAAAGGAAAAAAGACCGTCCGAGATAATGTCCACTTATGGGGGGTAGGAGCCATCGAAGACCGGAAGTAAATATCTATTACCGCTTGACCTCTAGCTCGGGAACAAACTTAAGGTCAATTAAAAAAAGAATTTCCGAAAAAATTATTCAAAAATCGGTTCTTAACCGATTGATTACCGATGAAGACCGCTGAAGCCGGGTTCGAAATTTCAATATCAATTTAATCAATTTTGAATTTAATTAAATAGATTAAAAAACGTGCCCTCAAAAGTAATTGGAATTTGACTTTCAATAATTCACAATGGCAATTTTCCAGTCATAAGCATGTATGGACGAAATGTTCGCATAGCCTACCTCTAAAACATAACCGGAAATAAAAGAAATCAATGGAGACGTTCTCGAAATAAACCAAAAAACATGGATTTTGGCCGTTTCGGAGGGGACAGTTTAAGTTTTAGAGTGGGAAGAAGTTTTACCGTTTCCATAGCGGTGACATTTAATTTATATCGTTCCTAATTGATAAAATTATTAATGAATTAAAAAAAAATCATATTATTGATTGTGATTCTATATCCAAATTTAAAGTTAGTTTGCCACCATTTCGTCTTCTTTCAGAATTTAGCCTCTCTAACTTATCTTTGAACTGACTAAAGAAAATCTAATTTAGGGTATAATAGGGTAATTCTGAACAGTCTCTAATTTTAAATTTTTAGGTTCTTTTCACCATTTCAAATGGGTAAAAAGACAAAGAAGAGCATTTCTTCGTGGTGTTTTTCATTTACCCATTTGAAACAGTAAACAAATCTCAAAATTTAACATTAGATTCTGTTCAAAAATACCCCACTGTACCCTATTAAATTTTCAATTATTTCAATTTGCTAATTTTCAATAAATAAAACCTTTGAATTTTCCCATCAATACTATTAAACAGATTCTTTGAAGTCTCTATTGATTTTCTCCCATAGATCAAACTACGTTATCAAAATAATAATGCTTCCTCACTACATTTTTTTTATCTTGTACCAATTCCATTCATTTCTCTATGTGCACATTTCATTCATCAGAAATTAATGTGAAAATAGAGTTGATATATGTACGCATATCAAACAAATACCAATGAAATGGGATGGAAAAAAAAGTCACGAGGATAAAAGACAAGCAAATAATAATCTATAAACTCTGAAGTGAAATGAAATAAAAGCGAGCGGCATGGATGGCCTTTAAGTGCAATGAACTGAACTGACAACATCACGTTTTATTTACAATTTTTATCGAAAACGAATCAATACTTTGTACTCAACTATTATATACACGATATTTCTAGTATAACATATGTTACATAGAACATGACTGACATTTCTGACAGATGATGATAAATATTACATTTCTTATTGTTGGTCCCCTCCCACATTTTTATATAACCATATTATTCACAAAATACTTCAACGTAGTCTTTTTAAAGTTCTTTTCACGTTTCTTTCCTAAACAATTTAAATTATACATCTTTCTCGATGGAATAATGCTGATTGTCTTTTATTGGATATATCGAAGTATGGATTAGTGAAGAAGATTATAGAATGGAAAAAAAAAACAATTTTAGGCAATCTCTCTCTATCTTTTGCATCTTACAAATCCATAAATGATGCCATTTCACCTTCTCATCCTCATGCATGATGATAATGTTGTGTGATTCACAGAAATTTATATGGAAATGAAAACACTGTACGCACATAAATAAAAGAAGTCAGAGTGGAGAGTGAGATAGCAAAAAAAAGTCACACGTGTATTTTTTTCAGTATGAACCACAGAGGAAAAAGCGCGGGAACAGCTGGCAATCTAATCTAAATTGCCCACTTTTTTTCTGCACGAAAAAAAAAATAGAGTTCCTCTTTCTCTCATCATTTTCACCAAACACACACAAATTCCCACCAAAATGCATCATCTTCACTAAATTGTAATATTCATTATTTATATCTTTTTTTATAATAAGGGTTGTATCCAAAACAAAAATATTTTTCTGAAAAACATATTTAATTTAAAAAGAAATTAAACAATTCCTTTTCATTTGATTGAAAATATAAAAGATTTTTTCTTTGTACTGCTCGAACTCAGAGAGCAGTTATACATAATTCACTTTTTTCAACTTGTGACAAGACTAGGCGTCAAACGGTAAGAGATTTCGACTTTGGTTTTCAGTGACCCCCCCATAAGTCAATATTATCTAGGATAGTCATTTTTCTTTTTCCCCTAGAAGACCATGTTTTTTGGTTAATTTCGAAAACGGCTTCTAGAATTTTATTTATTTTCGAATATGTTTTGGAGATACAGTAGAGTCTCGCTATAGTCCATATTTGGTTCCAGATTTGACACTTGAGCCGCGCTATAGTCCATGTCATTTTTTAAAATTATCAACAACTTTTAGTATTGAAATTGCTCGACGGCTTCCACTTTCTTTGCAATTGTGGTACTTGTCCTCGCTTTCTTTATTATGGATCACAATTATTACAATTACTCAATAGTTTCCCAAAAATATTAAAATAATTATGACAACATTTCATGTCGCGTACTAAAAAACATAACCTTAGTGATTTGAAATCAACGGTCGATAAATTGTGGACTATAGAGCGATGGCCTATAGCGGGACTCTACTGTAGTCAAGGTGTGAATAGTATTTCCTTGGACACCAATGTTCGAAAAACATTTCGATATCGAATTTTCGAACGTCAAAGTTTAACCACTTTCAACTGGGTTGTATCGGATTTAATTGGTTATGAATCAGTAAAGTACCCGTAAATGATATACCTTTGTACAATTTACTTTTTTTTAGTCTGTAATGCTTATTACCTATACAAAACTACTTTAAATTGTGTCTTTTTTGAGCTGAGTTAACCGAGGACATTCTGAAATGCGCCTATTTAAACCATGTACCTGTGAATTTCGAAATATCCTTCCCCCTGCCCCCGCGGTTCGTTCATGAGAATGTATTTTGTCGCATCCTGTGATGGAAGAATCTGCTAAATCTGTATCCTTCTAAACGGCTCCGGAACACTTTATATTCTTATTACACTTAGAATTGTTTAAATAAGATATTCAGATCTATTCACCAGGAGGGACTTGAACTTACAACTTAAGTCAAGCCAGGGATCTATGCGCTTAAAAGTCAATTCTCTTACCAATTGCACCGCAAGATCCCCGTTCCTGAGATAAAATTTCATTACGAACTGCTATAATTATATATTATACCCAAGCGTGTCTCGGCTAAAATAGAAAATTCGACAGATTTTTAATCACATTTTTTGGACAGTTACGAAGCCGCAGGTGGAGTAATTTCTTGACAAAATTAAGTTAAATTCAAAACGTTGTATTTAAATATTCCTGATACTTTTTGGTTCCACCGCAAAAGTTCGTATTATCATTTTCGTAAAAAAAACACACACACAGGTTTTTCTCAAAATCACATTTTTTTTCTTTTCATTGCATTAAGTGAACTATTCTGAATAAGAAAAGTTTTGTTAAGCTGACAAATGGGTCTTGTCAAAATTTTGTCAAAAGTATGTTATTTATCAATTTTACAAACCCATTTCTTAATTTTATACTGAAAAACATCCTTTTGAATAACTTTTAACAAGATCCAATTGATCGCCGATTTGATAAAACTTTTCTATATTCTGTATGGAAGAATATTCTATTGACAAACTTTTCTTGTTAATTTGACAAAACTTTTCAGAATATTCCTTTTAATACCTCCTTTAAGGTATCCTTTTTTCAATTTTTTTTATGGAAAACTGTAATTGATTTTTTTTCTTTGACGGAAAACTGGTTTTGAGAAACTTCAATTTTCGAACGCCCAGAATTCTTTTTAAAGACTTAACGAAATGCTTGTAAATAGTAAAACCTATTAAAAGTTCGTAAAAATTCGAACTTTTTTCATTTTTTTTTATTTTGCCTCTGAGCTCCATATTTTTCGTTCTTTAAAAACTCTTGTACGTAAACTTTTGTTTAACAAAAATTTACGAAAAAATAAAAACAATTTACAAACATTTTTCCGAATGTTTACGAACATTTACGAACAAATGCTCGTCAAGTGATCATATTACTAGCAACGTTTGTCAAAAAATACGCATTTTTACGAACATTTACAAACAATTTTAAGAAATATTTTTTTCTGTGGGCTTAAAAAATCACAGTAAAAATTTTCGTTCCGAAAGAGAGATTTCCAATTAAATTACCCTCGATTGAAAAATCCCTTAAGAGCATTTATTATCAACTTCGTAGTGATAATAAGAAAATGTGATAAAATTTAGGGGAGATGGGGCTACTTTGACCTCTGGGGCTACATTAATATACGATTTTTTTCATAATTTATAAAGAAAAATGGGATTTAATGTGATGTAATTTATCCCTGCAAAACAATTGAGGAACTTTTAGGAAAATGCGAAAAAATCATATAGGGGAAAGTGCCCAAGCTTTATAATGACTAAATTTTTTTATGTCTTTCAATAAATGAGACTCATCGTACTCATATTTTAAAAACTACACTGAGAGAAATCCGAAAGTTAAAAAAACATTCTGGAAATGCTTATTTTACCCTGTAATATTGATCCGAAATTGGTGTAAATATTATGCTTTTTAGGTGTATTAGGGGTTAAAGTTACCCTTTTTCATGTTAATTTTACCCTCAAAAGTGTAAAATTAACATTAAAAAATTTTGATATATTTTTACACCTAAAAAATGTTAAAGTAATGAGGAAAAAAAGTTAATCGCATCCGTTTTTTCTCAGTGTATTTATTCAGAAACATAGGATATATTTAACCAGTATGAAGCTTAGAACCGTGTAAAGCATGGGCATTTTTTCCTGTCAGTATATAGCCCCACAGCTCAAAATAGCCCCAACTTGCCCTATCAAGAAAATCGTTATTATAAGGGAAGGAAATTCAAATTTTCATAATATAGGATTGCAAAGTTTAATAACCTCCTTAGTCACCTTCTTAGCATTTATTTAGATGTCATTTCAATTGAAAAAAAGGTACTAATCCTTTTTCCGGAAACACATTTTGAGTCTTGCTCTAAACGTGTGTCCTGAAGGATCAATGCTCAACTAGCATAATATTTTTCTTAAATGAACCAAATGAGCACCTACACAATACAATTAAAATTAACCTTTTTGCATTCAACCCAAGAGAGAAAATCCCACACTCCCTTCTCTTTTTGGGGTTATGCGGGAGAGTAATATTCAGAAAATTTGGAAAGTTCTTCACCCTTGGTTGGGATAAAAGGGTTTTTTGGGGAGAAGGGGATCTAAAGAAGGGAATCTCAGATGTGAGAAAACACGGGTAAATTGGAAAGAGGACGCTGTGAGACAGGCGAAACGATAATTATTTCTCTCAACAGCACTTTGGCATGACGTTAATAGTTTCCTGACCTCTCACAATTTCTCGATGGTCTCTCTCTCTTTCACCCACTTCCCACACCACATAAAACACATATAACACAGTTGATGCCCAGGAAAACTGTAACACTATATACTCAAGATCTTCTTTTTTTTTTTAAATTAAAAAGTTCCAAAATTCTCTTTGACTTAACTCTTTCAATGGGTTTTTTTTGACAATTTAGCTGTTTTTTTGGGGATTTTTGCAAGACTGAGAATAAGTAATGGCGGTCAAAGGGTTATCTCATGTGAATCACAAATAGAATAGTTTGAGACTTACCGGCGGCGGAGGCCTGTAGGGTTGCGCTGGTCCGCCCATTTGGGGACTGTAGGGCCGTGGCGGTGGCGCCCATCCCTGTGCCTGATAAGGCGATTGTGGCGGCGGCGGCGGTGGCGGATGCTGTTGCGGCGGCTGCTGATGATCATAGCTATTGGGGTAACCGCCCCTGTGCTGCGGCGGCGGATGCGACTGCAGCAAGCTGTTTAGTGTTGGAGTGGGGCCCTGTGGTGGCTGCCCGGGCACCACTTGGGCCCCAGGCGGTGTTCCTGGGGGTGCCCCAGGTGACGGCATATAACGCTGCGGCGGCCGACTCGGCGGTATCATAGTGGGCTTCCCACCACCGACAACACGATAGTGACTGTAGGGATCGGACTGGGGAATGACATTTGGATCGTGGTAACGCTGCTGCTGCTGCTGCTGCTGCTGATACTGTCCCGGGTGTCCGGGATACAGTCCTGCGGCCACTGCCGCCTCCTCCTTTCCGCCCATCAGTCCATCGGGTGGCGGAGGTGGAGGTGCACCACCAGGTGGTGGTGCTGAACCGGGTGGCATGCCATGACCACCGGGTGGCTCGTTGTATGGATGATGGTGAGGTGGCATGGCAGACGGATCCATTGGGGGTCCGTTGCCCGGCGGTGACTTCACCTTCTGCTGCTGACTCTGCTGTGGATCATTCATGCCGCCCGGTGGACGATGTGGCTGCTGATGATGATGCTGCTGCTGCTGCTGATGGTGATGTGGCTGTGTCTGCTGCTGTGGCGGTCCACCATTTCCGGCCATTTTTGCCCTCTCGCTGCCATTCTGCAAGCATTTCAATCCCACATTGCACACATTTTCTCGGACACTTTCCTTCTTGAGACGAGAGAATTCAGAATCTTTTCACACTTTCAATCTCATTTTTTTTCAGCATGAAAAAACCCTGATTCCCTTCCGGCTGTAACACTGTTTTTTTTTTTTATTTAATGGTTTGGGAAATTCACTAGGGATAATCACTTGGACTTTCACTTGAACAATTTTCACTTGATTTTAGCCAGTGGATCCGGTAATTCATCTTAAACCTAGAACATTTTTTTAACCGTTCATCTGGTTAAGGTTAAGTGGATCCTTAAGGGACAAACCAGGGGCCCATCAAACCTAACAATAAGCGAAGCTATTTTTCACTTTTCCTTGTAAAAATTTTGCAGATATTGCACTTCGACTTAAACAAATTTGCTCTTAGTTCTTCACTGAGAAAAAAAAAGAGAGTGCCATTAACTTTTTTTCCCTCATAACTTTAACACTTTTTAGGTGTAAAATTATATCAACATTTTTTAATGTTAATTTTACACCTTTTTAAGGGTAAAATTAACATGAAAAAGTGTAACTTTAACCCCCAATACACCTAAAAAGGATAATATTTACACCGATTTCGGATCAATACTGCAGGATAAAATTAACATTTCCGGAATGTTATTTTAACTTTTTCGGATTTCTCTCAGTGTTGTATTATTTTGGCGAATATTATGAAATATGTATTTTTAGATAGCTTTTAATGCACAATTTCGAAATATATCAGAGTGATAAGACAATTTTCTTTAGGAAAAAACTTGCTAATAGCCTTCAGTGCGCCTCTATGCAAAAACGTTTGGAAAAATGAAATGACGATAGGCCCCTGGGATAGACTTTTTTATTATCTCAGACGATTTTTTTCCATGAAAAAGCAGTGTTACAATCGGATCTTCAGATACATCTTCCTGAGCACCTTTAGAAAATTATTATATTCATATATTCTTTGTCTTCTTGTGGTTTATTTAATTCTGGAAATATTTCTTTTCAGCGACGGTGTAAAAGGCAAATTTTAACCGATTACGGCGATTACACCGGGAGTAATCTTCCAGGATTTATGGATTAATTACAAGCTAAGTCTAAAGACTTTAAGGGAAGTAGGGGATATCTTCAGGTTTCGCATACACTCTGGCTTTGAACACTTTACATTTTCACAATTTTCCTCTAATTAATCTTGACACTTCATCGAAGCCAAAATCTATGCGAAGCCCTGGAGCCTTAGGACCTTGACAGACCTGAGGATTAGCCGAGAGATGGCTTAGCATAATTATATTTGAAATAATGGTTAAACATCATTTTCATCATTTTATACTAAGTCGTCTCGGCTTAAGTCGTAAAGTGTCTAGAAAATTATTATAAAGATGGGGTTATTTGGAATCATGTCTATTCCGGAATTTCAAGATTTTCTCACTGTTTCAGACTGCCAAAAAGAAAAGGGAAACCACGAGGTACAAGACCTTATATTCAAGAGTACTTTTTCTTTGATTTTTCCTTTTGCCATCTAAAACCGTTAGGGAATCTCACAGTTCCAAATTGGAAATTACTCCAAGCAAGCGCCTGGCAAGTTAGCCTTTTTATATGAAGCTATTTGAAGCCAATTCCTAAATTGATCTCGGACTCAGCTCACAGTGCTCCAAGTAAAAAATTTATTTAAATAAAAATTTAGTATATTTATCCCTCCATATGGAAAGGTATATTATAATACGGAAAAACTTTTCACTTTTTAAATATTTAGCATAACGATCACGAGTGCAGAAAAATTCCCATACGCATTTGTATGTGAAAGTAAGAGATTGGCTTCAACTTTGAAGGCCACTCGCCGGGGACTAAACTCCAAGTTACTCTATTTTATGCCCTAGACCAGAGGCGTGCAAGAACCGTTGAAACCGAATAAACGTCAAATAAAACATGTACAGTAGACTCTCTCAAATTCGGGCATTTGGGACCAAAATGTCATCTGAATTAGAGAGAAATTCGGGCGACAAACTTTTTTAAATGAAACGATTTTTTATGTTTCTGCATGCTCATATTGAGCTTACATACTCATATTTATGGTAAATTGCATGAAAATTGCTTAATAATGCAAAATCATATCAAAACTAAGTCAAACAATGGCAAATTTGAGTATATTTGCTTCATTTGATAATCATAATCAAAACTTGAAAAATGTCAACAAACATTTTTCAAATTTAACTGCTGCCTGAATTAAGTAGTCTGATCTTATAAGAGCCGAATTAGCGAGAGTCTACTGTACGTCAATGGTCAAAACGCTACTATAACAAACTAATTTTGACGTTAATTCGGTTTCAACGGGTTTTGCACACCTCTGCCCTAGACACAATTACGACTTAAGCCAAGAGACGGCTTAGTGGAAAATGATAGAAATACGGTTTAAACATTATTTCGGATAGAATTACGCTAAGTCGCCTCTCGGCTAATCCTCAAGTCTGTCAATGCCCTTATGCCCTAGACACACTTACGACTAAAGTCCAGAGACGACTAAGCTACTTCATAGCCAAGTCACATCCTGACACACTACAAACGAAGCTTTGCATTCACTGGTATTCACAAAACATAGCTTTTGTGGGTCCTTATGTAGAAATTTTTATTGCAATGTACATGCACTTTATTTAAAATGAAACTATTGTTAAATTTCTACCTCGGATCACGTGCAATAATTATTGTTAATTGCAAAGCTATTTCACGACTTAAGTCAATTTAGACGATTCTAGTGAATATTTCTTGTTGTTATACGTGAATTGAGAAGTAAATTTAAATTAAGTTTTATTTTCAAAGGAGTATTAGTGCCTTTTAGTAGAAATATCTGCATAAAAACCCACGAAAGTTATGTTTTATGATTGCCAGTAGGGTAAAGTGGTACAAGTTGGACAATGGTACAATTTGGACAGGGCTTTTTGTCTTGATAAATTTAATACTTAATTTTTATTTGTATATTTTTAATGTTTTAGTTTTATAATTTGGTTCCTTGTGCTTAAAAACAAATTTTGTACTGTATTTATCAAGAAAAATCCATGTCCAAATTGTATCGGCGAATTGTCCAACTTGTAACACTAATTCCAAATTATATTACTTTACCCTAAATGTTAAGCCCTCGTTTGTAGTGTGTCAGGAACTGACTTGTCTATGAACGAGTTTAGTCGTCTCCGAACTTTAGTCGTAAATGTGTCCAGGGGGTACCGGTCAAAATCCCGAACGCCAAAATCCCGAAAGCCAAAATCCCGAATGAGCCAAAATCCCGAAAGCCAAAATCCCGAATTCTCAAAAGTGTCATAGCTACTCCCACGATTGTACCCGCGCTTGCTGGAGGCAAAGGGAAATCTTCTGTGTCTTAGGAAATTATTCTAAACATTTTCCTCCATATAATTTCATCCCTTTCAGGATTTTGAAAATTCGGGATTTTGGCTTTCGGGATTTTGGCTTTCGGGATTTTGACTTTCGGGATTTTGGCTGCCACCGGTGTCCAGGACATTACCCTACTGGGATCGAAGGAACACCTCTTCGACAGGGCTCTACTGACACTTTTGTCAAAAGGTTCAAAATTATTTGATGCACCCAATAAAATCTAAGTAATATAACGTTTTTTTAAGGATAAGTATTCTAATTTCGTACTCCAAATGGTACAGATTAATACGGGCTTCAGACCTAAGGCTTAACCAAATGGCTTAATTCCTTTAATTTCTTATCAATCACGATTTTTCGGAAAAATTTAACTTAGGATTGGATTGTTAAAGATAGATTACCTATTAGGCTCTCAAAAGCAATGAAATTGCTCGCTATTTATGATTTTGGAATCTTCGGGAACTGGGCTAAACCTCTGGTCTGAAGACCGCTTAAGGTGTCAATATGTCAAGACACGAGTTCTTAAAGTGCCAATAGGTGTTCTTTGTACCCTAAGCCAGGATTTTCCCAAAGAATTAACTTGGCAAATATGCTCAAAAAGCAGAAATGAACCAAGTCTCTCTGGCGCAAGAAGAGAAAGACTCGGATTTTGTGAGAAGTGGACAAAGAAAAAGCAAACGGAAATAGGTATCTTGTTTTTCTCAATTCTCTGGGCACGGTGAAAACACCAGAGTTTAAGCTTGGTGCTCAGGTGAAATGATCTGAGAAAATGGAAGTCAAGAAATTAAAAAAAAAAGTATATGTACCAAGAAAACAGGAAATAGGAATCGTCTTCAGAAGATGATCACTCTTGTCTCTAACTAAATGTTTCTACAAGTTCTGTCCTTTTTGGAGGAGCACAAATTTTGTCTTGAGGAGGATTTATATTTTTACCCCCAAGGTTTTTCACAGTATTTTGTTTTTGCAAGGGGCGGAAGAACCGAGCACTCAACGAGTATCCTAGCACTGCACTTTTTCACCGTGTTTTTTTTTTGTTTTTGTTTTTTTTGGAAGAAAAATCTTAAAACTCTTTTTTCACAGTGTGGTAAGTTGTCCGGATCCGCAAGTTTTGTCTTGTTGCCTTCTCAATCTACGTCTCCTCTTCCTCCTCTTTCGTGCTTTTTGGAAGAGAAGAAGCACGAAAAAGCACACGGAATAATGACTATTTTGTTGATGATCGACGTCGTTCGCGTCGTGGAAAAAGTGGCAAAATGCCGGCTGTGTATATGTTGGGTTTGGCTGCCTTGTGTTGGTGGTGAGATTTGCGCGGCTGAGGCGGCGACTTCTCTTTTCGAAAATCCAAGCAGCCCAACAAAAACCAACACCCAGAGTCCGGGCACCTTTTTTTGCCACTCAAAATACACTCAACTGTGGGCCCCCAGTTGGATTATTCAGCCCGTGTGATGAGCTGCACCGGGAACGGTAGAATTTCCCGGAGAAATTGCAGGGATGTTGAGAGAGGTGATGTGAGAAAGAAAGGGGGCGCAGCCTGCAAATTTCTCAAGAAAATCTCCCGTTTTTTTTTGGTTGGGAGTGAAACAAAGACCAAGCACACACAATTTCTGACCGTTTTTCTGGTCAATCCCAAACAAAATCTCCTTATATCCTTACAGAATTTTCACACGACAACACCCACGATGGGATTTTTTCCCATTTTTGCACCAAACATCGTCTCCGGAGACGAAATATATACCCTCTTTCACAAGAACTTCACCAAAGTACACTGGCGCGTCGGACGCGCATTTTTCACGACTTTTCGCACCCTTTTACATCGCGGACACTAGTGAAAACAGCGTCAAATGATCTCATGGGGCACCTTGATTACTTTTTTCACAATTCACATCAATTAAAACACTGGAATTTGGAACTTTTTTACAGACCCGCGGTGAGTGACGCCGATTTAGAAAGAGCCAGTGGTGAAATATTGTAAAAGGTGGGGAAAATACGCCAATGACTTCTTCGTTGTGGCTTCGGCAGTCATCGGCTATTGTCTTCTCACCACCTTCGTGGCCGCCATATTTGTTGTACTAAACCGAACCGGCTCTTCTAGTACCTCAAACACTTTTCCGCTCAAAACGAGGGGAAACTCGGGAAACCAATTTTTTTAACCAAAAATAGAGAAAACTGTAAATAAAAAATCGATGGGCTGTTGACTTCTTTGGACTCTGCTCACTCTGCTCCTCTTTTCATTGAATTACACACAAACTGAGAAAATTCCTCCCTTTTTATCACAATTTCAAACATATATCTTATAATATTTCTTCCAAACCCAAAAAACAATTTTCATTAGCAATTTTTTTTTATTAAATTCAGTATCATTTAAGTACACAAATCACAAGTTGGAAATTGTGACCAACTGTGGAAGAAAATGGCCGTTTGTCGTCATGTCTCTCAAGAATAAATTAAAGAGATGTAAAAATTCGATTGCACGGAGAAACGGTTAAATCCGGGGGAGGTTGTTAGTTTTTGGGGGTCAATGTCCGAGGGGATGGGGCATGGAAGTTGTTTTTTATTTTAGATGTTGACTTGAGAATGGAGGAGTTCATCAGGAAGAGCCAAATTCCCTCATCCACTGCTCATACTTCTCCAGATCGTGCTTCGAAACACTCTTGTTGCACTTACTGATGGCTTCGATGAAATCTTTCGTAGACACTGGCAAATCAACCTCCTCCTTCGCCAGTAATTTAATCTGTTCAGGCTTCAGACCAGCAATTTTTCGTCGCATAGACATCATGCTGGCATCCCTGAAAAACAGATAAAAAATATATAAAATTGATCGATCTTGACGACCGAAGAGATCTTTCATGGATCCCTATTCTAAATATCGTAATTTTGAAATTTTATTGTAAACCTACTTAAGACCTTTCCAAAACGTACTTAAACTTGAAAATCCATCGACCCATTTTCCAACAGTTAAGTTTCAAAGATTTTTTTTTGAAAAAAAAAATGTTACGCAATCAGAGATATCGACTTGCACTTCTCAGCAAGATTAAATATCGAGAAGATGTCTACAAGTCGGTGGTATTAGGTTCATTCGGCAGGTCCTACGGCATGGATTAGACTAGCATTTTAGTAATACAACCAACGCTATTCAGATAGGTTCACCCCATAAAGTAGGTGATGAAGGCAGTACCGGAGAAAATTCCGGAAAGCCAAAATCTAGAACGCTAAAATCCTGAAAAGCCAATATCCTGAACGGCAAAATTCCGAAAAACCAAAATCCCGAAAAGTCAAAATCCCAAATGGGTCAAAATCCAGAAGGAGTCAAAATTCCAAAAAGCCAAAATCCCGAACGGGATGAATTCCCGAAAAGCCAAAATACCGAAGGGCCGAAATCCCGAAAGGAGCGAAATCCCGAAAGATTCAAAATCCTGAAAAGTCGAATTCCAGAATGGATTGAAAGGATTGAAATCACAAATGAGTCGAAATCTCGAAAAGGCAAAATTCTGAACAGGGTGAAATCCCGAATAGCCAATGTTCCAAAGAACCAAAATCCCGAATGGGTCGAAATCCCGTAAGAGCCGAAATCCCGAATGAGTCGAAAACCCGAATGAGTCGAAAACCCGAATGGGTCGAAATCGCGAAAAGCCAAAATCCTGAACGGGGTGAATTTCCGAAAAGCCAAAACACCGAAAGGGCCGAAATCCCGAAAGGAGCGGAATCCCGAAAGATTCAAAACCTGAAAAGTCGAATTTCAGAATGGATTGAAATCACAAATGAGTCGAAATCTCGAAAAGTCAAAATTCCGAACAGGGTGAAATCCCGAATAGCCAATGTTCCAAAGAGCCAAAATCCCGAATGGGTCGAAATCCCGAAAGAGTCGAAATCCAGAATGAGTCGAAATTCCAAAAGAGCCGAAATCCCGAATGAGTCGAAAACCCGAATGGGTCAAAATCCCGAATGGGTCGAAATCTCGAAAGTCAAAATCCCGAATGGGTCGAAATCCTAAAAAAGTCGAAATCCAGGATGGGTCGAAATCCCAAAATAGTCCAAATCCCGAATGAGTCGAAACCCGGAATGGACCAAAATCCCGAACGTGCCGAAATCACTAAAATACAAAATACCGAGGAGCCAAAATCCCAAATGAGCGAAAATCCCGAATAACTAAAGTTCCAAAGAGGCAAAATCCCGAATGGGCGGAAATCCCAAACAGCCAACGCAAAAGTTTCTTTTGTCCTAGCAGCGAAACTAATAATTGTCCAAACATTGAAAATTAACCGTTGCCCTACCAAGTGAAATTTTTAATTGAAGATTTTTTTTGTTCGACTCTAAACTAAGACCCAAGGAGCATAACACCCTTAGCCTTATGAAGTTAGAATTCTATTTTTTAGTTGGTTGATATGTTTATGTGAAGGGAAATGTGGCTCTTTAGTACTTTAACTATTCGGGATTTTGACCCATTCGGGACTTTTTTGGCTTTTCGAGATTATGGCCCATTTGGGATTTTGGTTTTTCTAAAATATGGCCCCTCTGGGACTTTGGCTTTTTGCGATTATTACCCTTTTGGGACCATGGCTTTTCGGGATTTTGGGTTTTTGAGATCATGGTCCATTGAGATTTTGGTATTGTGGCTTTTCGAGATTATGGTCAATTTGGGACTTTGGCTTTCCGGGAAGATCATGGTCCATTGAGATTTTGGACTTAAGTATTTTGGCTTTTCGAGATTATGGTCAATTCGGGACTTTGGCTTTTAAGGATTATGACCCTTTCGGGACTTTGGCTTTTCAGGGTTTTGGCATTCGGGATTTGACAGACCCTGTGTAGATACACAGTTTTTGAAACCTCTCCATAAAATATCATCTAAGCCCGGTTTATGGCAGCAGTTTTAGCCCTAATGTCACATTGTATTTGCATCAAGAGCAACCTATAAAAACTTCATTGGCTACATCATCAAGTTTTAATATAGGTTTTAAACCCGAAGAAAGTTTTGACTTGCCAAGAACCTTTTTTTCATAAAATTGTTGAAAACACATAGTTAATTAACAAAATTTTAAAAAATTTAAGTAAATTGGTAAGAATTGGTAATTAAGAAATAAGCAAATTGGTAACACTTGATGCACCAGTAAAGTATTGACTAGTAAAGTATTGATGAAATTGAAAGGAGTTATTTGAGATCAATCCTAACTTGGCATCTTAAAATTTTCTCACTATTGAGAGATGAGATGAAATGTTGTTAAATGATCAAAGAGAAAAAGCCAGACCATAAAGACGTACAAACTTTAGGGCCCTTATATACTCAATCTGATCCTCGAAAATATTTAGCCTGTAAAATTTGGCAGTAGAGATTTATCCCAAACTGTAATATATTACGGACTTAGGGCCATCGATAAAGGATTCTTTGTAAAAATTTCTTTTATCTAATTTTTTACTGGCAAAATTTACAGGGTAAATATATTCTCGATGATCAGCCTGAGTCTTTTTATGCCCTTACTTTCGAGAGCTCTCAAGAGAATATCTTTGTAGTCTTTTTCTTCTACCTTTTACTCATCTAAAACCGTTAGGAAATCTTAAAATTCCATATTAAAAATGATTACGAATTCTTATTTTCCCCTGTCATTATTAAATTTCTTTGTACTTCTAGCATAACGTAGAGAAGGCGGCAGTCTAATTTCTCGATATTTTCATCGCTTAAAACTTTAAAATTCCACCCCTTTTATTGCTTGAAATCTTGCTCGATTTTTTATTTTTTTTTTTTTTGGTTTCCAAAATTTTCATTTTTCACCCTCGGGGCCAATGATGTTTCCCCGTCGGATCCGTCCGGGTGTTATCAAAGCTAGGAAGTTAATTAGGTTATCTAGGTTGGTTAAGGATAGCGAAGGGCTTCAGAAATTTACTAAAAAACCCCATTTTCATTTTTAGATATTTACCATAGAGTCTGGATCTGGACAAACTCTTCGTCCATATTCGAAAATACCCTTGAATCATTCTTAATAAAGATTTTTCAATATCAAAGGTTAAAATTATTCTAAAAAGCATATTTCTTAACCGATTTGGACAAATTTTACTTTGTTGAAAAGGTCTTGGAATCCCAGATAAATCTGATTCAGTTCCAAATGATTACAAACAGTTAAGAACTGTTAATTAATTTTTAAACGAAATTCAAGGTGTCTAAAAGCTTCGAAAACGCGTTGTGCATTTTTTTCAATCTTGGATGTTTTAGAGATTACCCAGGCGGACATTTTACCCATAGGGTAGATTCAGCCCTTTTGGCCATGTAAGCACTTTTGGCCACCTAAAGTAAAATCACATTGTAAGGCAATTATGAGTTTATTTAGAACAGGAAAATGGGTCTTTTCGTGACCTCTAATCTAACGAATTAGAAAACCATATTTGATTTTGTATCGACTTTATTAATTCTAAGTTACTGAAAGAAATTCCCGACAAGGTAAACGATCACTAAAAAAACATGGGATTCTTAAGAAACTTGTTAATGTTAAGAGAAATTGTTTTGCATTATTTTATATTTTTGATGAAAATATTTGATATTATTCAATGAAAGTCCATTTCTTAATTAACTAAATTTTATTGTGATATCATCCATAATAAGATTTTCTAACAAATTAAATGAAAATCGGCTGTGGCTAAAAGAGCTTACTTTTTTCGGCTGTGTAAGTACTTTTGGCCATTCATTTTCAAAATGTGCAAGAAGTCGTTTAAAATACTCTAATAATCACATAAAATTGGTGTTAAATAAGAATAGGACTTGTGCTGTGTATTTGTGAAAGTTTTCGGGAGCTATTTCTTCTGTTATTTTATTAAAATTCTATTGGAAACAAGTGGCCAAAAGTACTTACAAAGTACTGAAACATGCATAGTTGCATAAAATTCATTTTTCACTAAAATATCCAAAAAAATTTGGGAATTCTCTTGGATTATTAGGAAGAAACGGCTTTAAGATATCTTTGTACAAAATTTAATTTTATTTAAATAAAGATTATAAAAATTACAAGCAGGGTCACTTGCCTAAAGCGAGACAGTTTGGAAAGTTGGACAAAGCAGTGTTGAATGTGAGACACCTCCTTAAAAACTTGATAATAAATCAATTAAATATTTCAATTTTCGATAAAAAGATTATTAAACTTAATTTTATGATTATTTCAGAAGTTAAAAATGCAAAAATCATTATAAAACAATCAAAGGGTGACTTGCAAGAAGAATTTAAAAAATGTATTGCATGCGTGATATTCATAACCTTAACACGGTAGTTGTCATTTTCTCTGTTTCTTATGGAATTTGCTAGGAAAATATCAAAGTGTTTTGCTTGATTTTTCGGCATAATTTGTGAAATATTATTAAGTCCGCAGTGAAAATCGAAGGACACACATCCATTTATAAGATGAATAAAAAATATTTGTGAAATATTACATTTAAAAAGGACAGAAAAGTGATTTAATTTCGTGTTGCTTTCAAAACAAGTTCTATGAAATCTTGGACAAGTTGATTTTGTTAATGAATTTGGTGGTTTTGTGCAGTGAAATCGTGTCAACAAGGAAGACAAAGATCCTTAAGTATCCGGAGAAATAGTTAAAACAGCAGTTAGTAGCTGATAAGGAGAAAATCTCCTGGAGAAAGTCTGCCAAGATTTTCAGATTCCGAAGACCACTTTATCTGACAGAATGGATAGTAAATATCGTAAAAACATCTGGTGAAAGACGAAGAGGAGCCTCTACAGAACTCCCAAAGCAAGTGAAAAAGGACTTGGGCGGATGGGGAATTGAAATGTGCTAAAAATGGCATCCGCTTTAAAGCTGTAACTGCTGGACAGCGCGAGGCGTCTGTTAAATTTACAGAATCTCTTTTTGGTTGGACGTCCAGGAAGTTCTTGGTAATTAGCTTTCCTCAACTGTTACCCGGACATAAAGGAGGGATTAGCATAACCATCCAATGTGCAAGTATACAGAGAAAACCCTCAACATTTGATTTTTTACATATTTTGAATGACATTTTGTCATTAATATCACTATGTCCACCTTTCCAAAAGTTTTTGTCCAACTTTCCAAAATTTTGTCCATCTTTTCAAAATGTTTTATTTTTTAATTTCCGTGAATTTTCCGATTAGGGTAAGTGTGCCTAATTCCGGCCAGCTTGCAATTTCGGCCACCTTTTTTGTTCCTCGAATTTCCATGAACTTTTCGATTTTACGTACTCTAGAGATTATACAATGCAAAAGAATAACAAAAAATGTACCTACGACAAACGAGATGACGTGAAAAAGATATTGGAAGAATTTTCGAAGGGCAAGGAACTATGAGAATGAAGGTGGCCGAAATAGGGTACCAAAACTATGTCTATATTTTTATTCATTTTAAAATATATTAAGAATGATTTTAGAGTAAATAAAGACAGTAAACCCTTTATAAGCTTCCAAGGAATACTCTTTCTGAAGAAAGAATAAAAAAATCAATTTGTATTTAAAATATTACATTTAAAACTAGACTCTTTGACGCTTGCATGCAACTATGCCGAAATTTGGCACACTTACCCTATTCGGTTGCAATATTTAATAACAACTGTTAAGATTCTGTTAAAATATTTGTCAAAGAATCCCATGATACAAAAAAATGGTAAAAAATAATTATATATTCAGTTTAAAAATGCCTTTGAAATTGAAATTTTTCTTAAGTGTCTCGCTTTCCACCATTCACCCCACATGAAACTTTAAAGTGGCCAAAAGTACTTACTCCACCCTAAACGAAAATCTCATTGAATCATTCTTAATAACGGGTTTTTCAAGGTCAAGGGTTAAAAAGACTCTAGAGAGCGTATTTCTCATCCGAATGCTATCATGTTTGGGCTTGTTGGAAAGGTCTTGGAATTCCTGACAAGTCTGAACCGATTCCAATCGGTTATGAACCGGTAATGGAACCGGTTGTAATTTTTTGTCTGAAAGTCAATGCTGTTACTTTGCCAACCCCCCCCCCATTTCTTTTTCTTTAAAAGTTGGAAGTCTACTGGAGGTAATACCTTTGTAAAATGAGATTGTAAAAGCTAAAAGAGGATCATTATGAGTTTGATATTTCTCTTACCTGCAAACATTTGTAATGTCAGCCCCAGAGTATCCCTGCAATTTCCGGGCGATACTTTTAAGATCCACAGACGGATCCAATTGCACCTCACGCAAATTAATCTTCAGCAATGCCTCTCGGCCATCGTCATTGGGCAGTGGAATATAGATACGTTTCTCGAGGCGCCTTCTCAGGGCCTCATCGATGTCCCATGGAAAGTTTGTGGCAGCCAGTACCATGACAACTTTAGTCGCCTCATCACTACTTATCCCATCCATCTGTACCAGCAATTCTGACTTTACCCTCCGTGATGCCTCATGCTCAGACTCTGAACCACGTCGAGAGCACAGTGAATCAATTTCATCGATGAAAATTGTGCTTGGTGCATAGAAACGTGCCATCTCAAATAGCAGACGTACCAATTTCTCAGATTCACCACGGTACTTGGATGTGAGTGTTGACGAGGAGACATTGAAGAATGTCGTACCACATTCTGTAGCTACAGCCTTAGCCAGCATCGTTTTTCCCGTTCCCGGTGGTCCTACCATCAGGACACCTTTCCACGGTCGTCGAATACCTTTAAAGTAGTCTGGCATCCACATTGGCAATACTACAGCCTCCTCCAGGAGTCTCTTTGCCTCCACCAGATCAGCAATATCATCCCATCGTATATTGGGATTCTTCTGTAGAATATCCCTTTCTAGCATATCCACAAGATCCACATCGGCATGGCTGGCCGGCTCAAATTTACGTTCCTCCTCTGGCGGTTCTTCTTCCTTCGCCTCTTCATCAGGACTCTTGTCACTCTTCTCACCCTTTTCACCCTTCTCTATTGGATTTCCAGTGGCTCGTCGACTCTCCCTTCCTGATACCTTCCCATTTACTCCCTTCCCACCAGCAGCACCCTTTCCACCATCTTGACCCTTTTTAGCCGTCGTTCCTGGTCTCGACATTGTTTTCCTTGATGTTTCCGGCTTCCGTCCCTTCTGCTGCTGCCTGGATTGTCCACCGGATCTGCCAAGACGGAGAGAGAGAGATAGAAAGAGAAAAAGATAGAGTGATACGCACTCTTATTAGAAACAAATACCAATACAACAACACTTGGAGCCAAATGTTGATTTAGCAGCCACGATTGCCACTTCAAGGTTGACTGAGTCTCGCGCGATCGTGGATTGCACTCTCATTAGAATATCATGGTAGAGAGAGGGAGAAAGAGAGAGTTGAGGCGGAACTTATGCTTCAATCCAAGTGATTATCATCATCAAAAAATTATTTGTGATGGAGATTCACGAGATATTTCAGGTGACCCCAAAAACATCAGTTTTTGACCACAATTGGACATCAAGATTGCTCTTGGAAATGATCTTGACATCTAACTCTTTGGATCTTAAATCTCAGTTGAAATTATTATTATTTTTTTATTACCATCGGGGGCTATTTTAATTAATACGATAGAAATAAAATCTTTAATGAAAGTGAAAATTAACATTGATGATTGCATTTAATAATGAAATCATCATAGACTTGGAAATTTTTCATTTAATTAATTGCCTTTTGATATTCCACAAGAAAAATCGAGGTGGAAATCCCATAGTAGAGTAACATCTTACCGATCTAAGCCCTTAAGAATTATTACGCCCCGCCCCATTTCGAAAATATTTAAATTTGGAAGAAGTTCTAAAAGGCCTGCTTTAAAAAAATAAGCCACGCCCATTAAAAACTAGAAAATTAGAGATAAAGATTGACAAAATATTTTTATCGAAAGTGTTTGAATCATTAGTATCAACGACAATGAACGCTAAATGCTCTGCGCAATAAGTTATAGAGCTAAATTTTTCGCTTACTTCTGCTAAATTTTAAGCGACTCTAACTGTAGTAGTAGCTAAGAAACAGAAATTTGTAAAAGCCTGAATAATGGTGTATTTTTAGACTTCGAAAAGTTCATGTTCTCCCTTTTCAAAAAAAAAAACTGCTTTATCGAAGCAAAGTAGGGTAATTTGCTAAGTCGGACAGAGCTGAAAGACGGACACACTGAAAGTCAGACTACGAAAGGCGGTTATAGTACACAAATACATAATGAAGTTCAGCTGTTTCTTAACCCTTTAAGGACGATAGGAACACCGGTGTCCCATAAAGAAAATAATTTTTCCTGACTACCGAAAGTAATTTTTTTCTTATGTTTGTACGTAATTGCAAAGTAGAAGGTTGAAGGAATCTAGGATATTTTTTGCAAGTCTCCAACTATTCGCTGCATAGTAAATTTTTAAGCTAAAAAATGACGAATTTTTAAATTCTCATATTGAAAGTTGGTTTTAATTATTTTTTATACAGTAGGCTCTCGCTCAATCGGCTCTTTCTCAATCGGACGACAAAGTGGAGATTGGAAATAAATATTATTATTATTATTATATTATTATTATTTTGTTGACAATTTTCACGTTTAATTATTAAGCTAATTCGATCAAATTCTCTGTAGTTCTGCCTATTCTTCCTATTATTCAATTCTATTGCTAAACCGGATGACATTTTGCCCCATATTCCCGATTGAGAGAGAGTCTACTGTACTTCCTTTTTTTAAGCAAAACCGTTTTGAGAAAAGAAACTACAATACTCAAACATAATATTTTTCATTACCGCAAAAATTATCATTATCAGTCATTAGTATCGTCAGAAAAAAATACTTAAATTTTTGGGCTATTTTTGTCCCTATCGTCCATAGAGACGAAAAATACGCCAAATCACACTTTGTTGGATTTTCTAAGGTTAAATGCAAAACCTTTTATTGATTTTGTATATCGGTTTCATTTTTATTGCTGATTTTCGGTCAGCGAAAACTGTCTCGTCGTTAAAGGGTTAAGCATCCGGCTTCCAAAATCCTATACTCTAAGTTTGATGAATTAAAAAAAAAAGAAGAAAAGCAACAAAATCCTTAAATTTAGGGTAAAATGGGAAAATTTGAAACCATTTTCAATCTGGAACATTTGAGACATCCTCATTGTTTCACGGACAAGGAGAAAAAGATCACGAAATAGAAGAAAAAGAAGAAAAGAAAAAGAGTTTCTTAATACGTTTTTTTTTCTTTTGCACATATAAAACCGTAGGGAAATCTCAAAATTCCAAATTGGAAATGGTTCCAAATTACTCCATTTTACCTTAGTTCTTTTATAGTATACAGCTAACGGTTATTACCATTCTTATATTTCGGCTTAGCATTTATTCTTCGAAGATTGCTAAATACTTAACATATTTCATTATCTGATACAATGCACCGTTTGCTTTTAATCCTAGACACTATACTCTCTCCGATACCGGCAAAAATCCCGAAAAACGAAATTCCGAAAGCGAAGGTCACGAAGATCAAAATTCCGAAAATCTCGAATGAATCGAAGTCCCAACTAGACTGGAATCCCGAAAAACCAAAATTCCGAATAGGCTAAAATCCCGAAAAGTCAAAATTTCGAAAGCCCAAATACTGAAAGCCAAAATCCCAAATGGTCAAAATTCTAAAAAGGACGAACTCAGAAGACAGAACACAGAAAACTTCCTTTTGCCTCCAGCAAGCGCGTTTGCAATTATGAGAATACTTATGACATTTTTGAAAACTCGAGATTTTGGATTTCGCAATTTTAGCGTTCGGAATTTTTTCTTTCGGAATTTTGACTTTTCGTGATTTTTGGCAAATTTGGGATTTTGACCATTAATTTGGTGACTTTAGCTATTCAGAATTTTATCTATTCAAGATTTTAACCGGGACTCCTCTGTTCACAAACCCGGTTAAATTAAAATTTAATCTTTTCTTAATGGGCCATTTCCATTGAGAAATTTTTCAAGAAATTTGTTAGAAAATTTTCAACTCCATATGAAAAAACGGTGCTTTTATGACAAAAAGTTCATTTTGGTTGAAATTTTTCGCATAAAAGCTTAAAAATAAAAATTATGAACAGTTTTCCAGAGTGTTCCTATGGCGAACAGCGCCATCCATTGAGTTTTCTTCTGATACTTGCAAGACAATGAGTTATCAGCTGAGCAAATTTCCATTAAAAAAAACTTGTCTTTATTTAACAGTGAAGGTGTTTTTAGCTGAAATTCAAGTACTTGTAGGTTCTTTGGAGGTGAAAATAGTGCGTGCAGTAAGAAAATATCCCTGTATTGGGGATACGGTATGCCAGGACTCCGATTTACGGTAAAGGCGGGCAAAGTGTTAGAAGTGGTAATGGTTTCAATTACCGCTCATTTCGGTTGTTTTTTTTTGCATTTTTAAAAATACAAAAATGCAAAAATACCGTTGAGGTCGTAATAGCGGTTTTTCAAGGTCAAAGGTAAAAAGGCTTCAAGAGGGCATATTTCTCAACAGAATGGGATAACGTCTGGGCTTTTTAGAAAGGTCTTGAAATTTCTGACAAGCCTGAACTAGTTATTTCAATCAGTAACAAACCGGTTATGAACTGATAAGCATTTTTGTGCGAAAATCAATTTATTGCCTTTAAGCAATTTTGGGTTATGTTTTAAGTGATTTAAAAATCGATTCAAATCGTTTGTGAACCGGTAACCGGGGAAAGGAAAATTTAAATTTAACAGGTTAAAGAAAAATTGTGTAATGCCCCTCCCTTTCCTCTCCATCAAACTCACAAAAAGATTTATCAATAGGAGGGACTAAAAATTGGCCACGCCTCCTTCACACAATTTTGTGTAAGGATTGTATGCAGTAGCAGAATGTCTCAAATTTTGAAGAAATTCAAAATACGCCTCTTTGGTGTCACAAATTAAGAACAGTTATTTTTTCAGCTACAGTAGACTCTCTCTCAATTGGGCATCCGGTTTATCGATAGATTTGGGCGTCAAAGCTTTTCTAAATTCCACAAAAAACGCTCAATTATAAAGAATCACGATAAAATAGGAAGAACTACAGCGAATTTGAGCGAATTAGCTTCATAATTAAACGTGAAAATTGTCAACAAAATTTTTCGCCAGATTGAAAAAGATACGATTGAGCGAGAGTCTACTGTAAATGCCTATATTTTCTGCGCTGTATTTTTCGGATAATTTTCAGGGCGTGGCCTTTATTTTGGAGCTGCTTTCAATTAAAGAAAATGGACTGAAAGGCTCAGAATTTCAAAGTATGTATCATCTTTAAAAGATGTTATTCCCAGAAGCGAGCGCTTCTGACACAAATTTATGAAGATTCTTTAGGAGCACAGATACAATTTTCATAAAGAATTGGTAAATTGGTATAGCCACGCTATGCCATCATTTTTCTTAACGTTGTTTAAATATAATCACATGAGGGTTAGAGGCCGATTTATATAGGAAAATAGCTCTTTGTGTTCTTAACAGATAAGGAAAGGTCTGGAAATTTAGGAATATTTTGCAGGTGGTGTAAAATTCAAATCAAGACAGAAACTAATTAGAAGCTAATTTGAAATGCAAATAGTTGAGAATTTACCTAAAACCCGATTCTATTTTAATCTTCCGGAAAATATTTTAAGGTGGATTTGCGAATTGTACTTACCTTGAGTCCAGAGGCGTTGGCGGTGGCCATACGTCTGGGTCACGATGGGACGGTGGCATCCAAATATCCGGATCTGGACGAAACCACGATGATGGATCCTTGGCAGCCACTTCTGTTGTCGGCACACGAAGCTTGGTCTTGAGCGGTGTATTCTGGAGGTCAATACTTATCTCAGTCAGTGTCCTCTGAATGGATTTTACCTCACTGTACTCCTTGGACAGTTGCTGCTGAATCTGCAAGATAAGATAGTGCCGACAGTGTTGAAGAAGTTTTAATAAATTGGATGTGCCGCCTGATATCTTACCAAAGTCCACTTTCCCTTGCGCACGGGATCGGCCAGACCCAGCACCAACTGCTGAACCATTTGGAGGACACCTTCGTAGTAAATGCCAGCCGAGTCATAATTTCCAATCAGAGCCATTTCACGGGCCAGTTTCGCGTTATCGCTGATCTCCGACGCTGAAACTGCTGCCATCACGGTCATTCCTGTGCCGGGAGAGCGCAGATCTACAAAGGGATTGAAGACACAAAGACAGTGTCTCGCGTTGTTCTCAGAATCACAGTCACTAAAAGCACTTCTGGCCTCTCTTCCAGCCGCGTACAATGGGACGCCCACCCGAAATTCCGCCTCCCACCGCTTAAAAATGCGATCAACGAGGTCCAACAACCGTAACTTGTAATTTTGAGTTGCAACAATAAATTTGTGGCAGAAAACTTTACAGCAATTTGGAAGGAAGAGAAGGCACATACTTAAAAAAAAAATTGGTGGCAGTAAAATTGACACAGAAGCCACTCGCCATTCCATTAAAAAGGTAGTGGAGTGGAAAATTGAGTCGCACCGGATGCAGAATTAATACTTTTCCGTGCACCCAGGTCTTTTCCTCAATTCTCCAGGCGAATAAACGGCATTGGGAGGCGTTGAAAAAAGCATACATTACCGAGCAAAAAACCTCGATTTTTGCACAAGAGAACGTAAAAAACACGACATTGACAGTCAAATAAATCCCCATTTTTGGTCAAACTCCCGGAATCACAGTGGCACCTTCTGCGACTACTTTGTTTTTCACATCCAACACACTTTCCCGCACACTGGGCCCCATTGCACACCAACCAACCGATTGAGAGGATGTTTAATTTGGATTTTTTGCAATTTACTTACCAGTTGCCAATTACTTTTCGATTATAATTGTGATTAATAAATTTTACACGCACAGCCAGCGACTGCTCACTCTGACATTTGGGCGATTTTTGACAAGTTGTGTGACAGCATCCGAGACACAAACCGCAAATTGCTCAAACTGAGCTCAGCTTACACTGAAAAAAATCACACTGTTAAATAATTTCAAGACAAAGGAAATATTTTTCATGCGGAATTTTGATTTCTGAAACTTTCATTAAAAAAAAAAAAACATAAACGATTTTGTCACGCCCACATCGTTGGTAAAGTGCCCTCGAGTCGACCGGTGGGTCACTTTTTGAATGTTTAATGGCAAATTTACACGAAATTGTCACTGATTCATATTATTTATGGAATAATTAACATATTAATGTTAGATCATACGCCAAATATTAGTGCAAATATAAATAAATTGAATAAATAACACTACCGGTCGAATTGAGGAACCGGTCGACTGGGTCGACTTGAGGGCACTTTACCTTAGTTGTGAGACCAAGCGAACTTAAGATTTTTTATCAATTCTAATTACAAAATTTAGGAGTTCTCTTCCAAAAACACGAGTAACGAACGATAAAAGCGGTAAAATATTTAATACTGTGTAGCTCTAATTTTGTAAAAGTAAAATGTAAACTAATTGAAAGAAAATGGAGATTAAATAATTTAATATGAAACTCTTGCGTATTTAAAATTTTCTACTTGAAATATTTTAATTCATGACTTTAATGCCCTAGACACACTTGCGACTAAAGTCCAGAGATGACTAAGTTCGTTCATAGCCAAGTCAGTTCCTGACACACTGCAAACGAGGCTTAACATTCACTGCGACTCACAAAACATAACTTTTGTGGGTTTTTATGCAGATATTTCTATTTAAATGCACTAATCTCATTTGAAAATCAAATTACTTGTAAATTTACTTCTAATTCACGCATAACAACAAGAATTATTCACTAGAATCGCGAAAATTGGCTTAAGTCGCGAGACAGCTTCCACCTCACAAATAATTGCAATTAGCAATAATTATTGTACATTAACTGAGATACAAATTTACAAATAATTTCATTTTAAATAGAGTATATGTACATTACAATAAAAATATCCGAATAAAAACCCACAAATTCTATGTTTTGTGGATACCAGTGAATGCTAAGCCTAGTTTGTAATGTGTCAGGAACTGACTTGGCTATAAACGAGCTTAGTCGTCTCTGCACTTTAGTCGTAAGTGTGTCTTGGGCATAAGTGTTGACTTTTATACTAAGTTATTATTATTATGACAAAGTCTTTGGGAAAATACAGTAAAATAGCAATAGTTTTGAAATGCTGATAATTTCAAGTTTTATAAAGTGTTAGAAGAAAATGTATAAAGCATCCCTGGCAGACCTAGCAGTTAATCTATTTTAAAAATCTAAACATAGATCTTTAGAAAGATTAGGTATTTGTATAATAAATCGAATACGAATTGTTTTTTAAAAAAAGACGAATATTGCAAAACAATGGAACTTATTGAAAAAAAAAATGTTTTGAATCTGGCTTTCCAATCTGAAAAACGTTATGATAAGTACTTAATTCAATCCACAAACGATAATATTTCTTCCACAGTTTTCAAAATTTCTTGTAACATTACTAATCATTTTCAAATTTGCTTTTAAAATCAATTTTTCATTCACTATAGTAGTTCGTGTTCGTACAAGTTTTCTCATATATTTATTTGCTCAAAAACACTCCAAACAAAATTTTCGGAATTTTCCGGAAGCAAAGAGCTATTTCGACGGAGATAGCTTTTTGCCCCGAAGAGCATTATTACCATTATTGCAGTTCAATTTCAATAAAGTTGATCAAATTGTGATACAAAATGTTAATTTTTTAAATTATTTTTATTAGATATTGAATATTTTATCTCAATATTAATAAAATTTTAGAAGAATACGTCAAAATAAGTCCCTGGCGCGCATAAAATCAATTTTTTAAAATAGAATTTCGTAATATTATGCAGGAATCTTATGTATATTAAAGGTAGAGATTGATATATGAAGCAGAAAAATATAAATTGGTGTATCTAATGATTTTTTATATAAAATAATTGTGATACTAGTCTCAATTACAGCTTCTGGAGTGCAATTTTGGATATTCTTGTTTTTGACGAGATATTTTCAATACCGATCGCATTTTCGGACTATCTTGCTGAATATTTTATCTCAAAGTAAAGTAGCTAACATCCTACAAAAAAGACATCCTTGATGAATAATTCTGTGATTCTCGCTGGATTAAGATATGCAAAAGGTGCAAAACCATTTCACAAAATTGAACACTTCACTTGTCCAGCGGAAACTCAACCATTTGAAATTCAAAATATTTGAACGCGTTCGGGCACTTTCTTGTACTTTTGCAGAGGGTGCTAGTATAGCAAATTTACCACGTGCTCGTGGGAATTCCGTCTGTTTGCACCGTTATGATTTGTTATGTGAATTGATAAGGTCCATGTACCTTGGGTGAAAATTCACTTTACACCTTGTTTTTCTTTTTCGAATTCCTGTTGGAATTTCACATAAAATTTTCTTTAAAAAAAAACAGAAACTATTGAAAATTTTACAGGAAAATATATTGATATGGGTCCTTAAAATCCTTGCCAAATTGCTAGGAAAGAGAAAATTCAATGGAAATTGGCATTTTGCTACGAGAATTTGTAAAAATTCACTTTGTTTTTATATTGTCAATTTTCATAAAATTTATATATGTAGAAGCAATAAAACCCGCCATAAGCAACAAAGGCTCTGCTTTGGCAAAATTCCCATTCTTTTCGAGACAATAGTCTCCTTCCCAGGACCAGAACCTCTGAGGGTGGTGAAGAAGACTGTCAAGCGAGTATCTTATAGGACTATTAGTAACGAATAGGCATGCAAGTAGAGAAAGGGAGAACTCTCTCTCTTCTTGGCGGACCGTCGTGCAGTGCAGACGTGTTTAGGATTAGCTCCTCGCGTACAGTCGGGGGCCCACCCCAGTTAATTGTTCGCAAGCCGGTCCATTCCCCATTTAAATAAAATATTAATTCGCATTGCCCCCACATATAAAAATTACAAGAAAATGGAAAAATATTTATTGGAAAATGATATTATGCAGGGCGGAGTATTTTCATACATTTTCCGTACAAAAATATGGTATATTTTCTCTTAAGTGATTTTTTAGTTTTAGTATAAAACCAAATGCAATCATTTAAAAACTTTTACCAAACGAAAGAGTATCTAATGTTATGTTATTGGCTCAAAATTTATAATAATTGCACGAGGATAACAGTTCCTAAAACCTATATGAAAAAACGTAAAATTCGCAATTTTTTGAATTTTTCTGACAAATTTTCTATTTGTAACACCAGTAACATTTTAAATTCAATCAAAATATATTCTCTGTACATGTGCCTACCATTTCGTGTTATATTTATTTTTGTAGGATCTCAGACTTAAAAATTATAAAGAATTTAAGAAAAATATACCATTTCTGAATTAAAATGCTCCAACCGTTAGTTAAGCATCCTAGATATTATGAGTCCTAGAACTGCTGTAGAAGTCTTACGGAACGAAAAACTATTGTAAAAATACTTTTTTTGTTGAGAATATCTGCACTGGAATTTTATGACAGATTGGTATTTTACATGATTTTTTGTCTCGGGTTTTAAAGTGTTAATGGAATATAACGGTCAAAAACTCAAAAATTATGTGAAGAGGGCGTGGTCTATTTTATTTTGTAATAGACATACAAATTCACATCAAGAAATATAATTTCATTATAGAATGCCAAAATATCCTATTCATCCTATTATTTCGAAACAAATTTTTTCAAGAATAAATAATTTTAAAAGTGATTCACATTTTATTAGTTTAGTGTAGTGTAGTGTTAGTGTACTTCGATGAAATATTTCGTAAGCACTAAACCCCTCGGTGAAGTCGTTTTCGCATTTTACAGTGTACCATTTGACAGTGGAAAAGCAGCCCGAAAAGTGAGCAAAAAATTTTTTTCAATTGTCACCATCACTCCATTAGTTTTCTTGTTCGCTGTTCGTGTTTCTCTGTGGCAGGAAAAGTTGGATAAAGTACCGCAAAAATCACTTGAAACACACGTAGGAATTCACATCAATTCACATACATCGTCTTACGTGAATTTTACATTGCAAACTCAGTGTTTTCCGTGGAATATTTGCTGTCTTTTTCTTTGTTCGAATTCGTACGGCTCTCCCACAAAATACAAAAGAAAAAAAAAGAGAAGAGACCTCCAGAGATCCGCGAAACAATAGTACATTAAGTTGGAAATCATCTGCTCAATTAGGAGTGAAAACTAATTAGTCGTTTTCTCGACACCTTTTCGTGTGAGCTTGTACAATGACTGGCGCAGTTTTTTAGCATCTCTAAAAGTTCTGGTAAGTCCAACATCTATCGATTTTCCATGTTCACCACCCTCTATAAAGCACCCTTACGACCGTGAAAAATTGCCTGGTATTTGAGAGGCTCAGCCCTAGCGGTGGGCTGAGGTCCATGAGCCCTTAAGGCTGTTCCAGAGAAGAGTTATTTTAGGACCTAGGGGAGTTAATCTGATCGGAATCCTTACGTTTTTGTGTGTGAGAAGATCACCCGAATGGGGTTTTGCCCTTTCTGAGGGCCCCGGATTTGTGGAAAATACCCAGCTCCAAATGTCCAAATCTTGAACACTTAAAGAAAGCATTAGCATCCACTACACTCCGTATCACAGACGAACTGGCGCCAAGAATTGACCTACAGAGAAGACCCCCAAAGAAGTCCAGTCAAGTCACTCACCTCTGCCGAAAAGAACCCAAGGAGAATTCAGAGATTAAGGTCTCCCCACTGGCTGTTTTCACAGAAACACATCAGACACTGTATCTTTGGCGCCACTGAATTGTTCCCCTGCGTCTGATCTTATAATTTTGCAAGCAAAAGAGAAAAAAAAGAAGTTATTGCAAAACATTGAGGCAGAGGAAGGAGGGACAGAAAAATGTGAGAAAGAGTGTGGAAAAGAATGGTGAGGAAGTGGCGCCGTTGAGACTACCAAGAATATACCCACTGATTCTCTAACATGCCCCACTATTTCTGTCTGCACTACTGGTTTGTTTTTAGATGAGATTCTTCTCCTAAAACTGAGAATTCTCAGCTATTGTCATAGTTGCAGAAATAGCCGCTATCCCAAAGAATAAGAACTCTATCAGGTCACTAGCAATCTCATTCAAAAAATCAGGAATTTTACTTAAGAAAATTAAATTCCCTCAAGTCTGAAATAAATCTAGCTTTAAATCTTTAAATTTCTCTTTATCTGATTTGTATTCTGCTATAAATATCTTTAATTTCAAAGTCTCATATTTTATTAAAGTTGCAATAAACCTCAAATATTCAATTTAAATGTCAAACTTTTCTAATGTGCTGGATACACTTATGGCCTTGCCAGACCTGAGGATTAGCTGAGTGACGGCTTAGCGCAATTATAATTATAAATAATTGTTAAATTACATTTCCATCATTTTCCACTTAAGTCGTAATGATATTAGATTATATTTACATATTTACAGATTGGTAGATTTTTTTGTCAAAACGGTGTATTTTGAAATAAATCACGTCAAAATGATCTACAGTAGACTCTCGCTCAATCGGTTCTTTTTCAATCGGGCGCAAAATTTTGTTGGCAATTTTCACGTTTAATTATGAAGCAAATTTGCTCAAATTCACTGTAGTTCCTCTTATTTTATCATGATTCTTTATAATTGAGTGCTTTTTGTGGAATTTACAATAACTTCGATAATTTCATAATAATCGATAATTTGGATGACATTTTGCCGCATATGCGCGATTGAGAGAGTCTACTGTATTTTCAAAGAAATTTCTCACAATTAAAGCTTCAAAAGATCGTCACGACTAGCTTTAAAGTTAAAGATAAACTAAATAACTGACATTTCCATTTCAACTTTGTTATTGAGAAGTTTGTTGCTTAGCTTTAAATGTTAAAAAAATTGATACATAAAAAAAAGATGTTATATCGAAGATTACAAAATAGCTCTTAAAGGCCAATTTAAACTTTATTTATTAAACAATAAACTTACTTATGGCCTCTGCACACAAGTGAAATTTATGTCCATATCGAAGAGTTTTTCCTACACAAGCGTACGGAATTTGCTTCAATATGGACATAATTTCCTCTAGTCTGTAGACCCCATTAATCTTACGATCAATTGTAAAACGTGACGAAAGTCTAGAATTTGAAGTTAAAAATTTATTGTCAAAATGACATTTTATATATATTACAAGCTCATTTATTTTCATTATTTAAAACTTAAATAAAAATATTATAGTTTTAAAATTAAATTTAACTTTTATGACCTCTATAATTTTGATGAAAAAACTGAACACTGACACGATGTACAGTAGACTCTCGTTCAATCGGCTCTTTTTCAATCGGGTGAAAAATGTTGTTGACAATTTTCACGTTTAATTATAAAGCTAATTTGCTTAAATTCGCAGTAGTTCTTCCTATTTTATCGTGATTCTTTATAATTAAGTGCTTTTTGTGGAATTTACAAAGGCTTGGACGCCCAAATCTATCGGTAAACCGGATAACATTTCGCCCCAAATGCCCATTTGAGAGAGAGTCTACTGTACGTCATTTACATTCACATCTGCAAGCCATTAAAAATGCTCCATTTTGATGAAAATCTCTTACAAATGTGTTAAAAATATCTTTTAAGAATTTTCTTATTTTGATTTCATTTTTTTGATTAATTTTAAGCTTGTTACAATTTAACATGGCATATTGCCGTTACGCACTGAAGTAATTTAAAATCTCCATATTTGGCATTATTGAATAAATTTTAATATTTTTTCATAAAGAAATGAAAGTATTTCAGTGCTGGCCAAAATCCCGTACACCCGATATCTCGAAAAGTCAAAATTTCTAAAATCTAAAATCCCAAATACTAAAATCCAGAATAGTTTAATTCTTGAAAGGGACGAAATTATACAGAGAAAAATTTGTGGTATAATTTTCTAAAACACAGAAAATTTCTCTTTGCCTCCAGCAAGCACAAGCGCAATTTTAAGAGTAGCTACAACATTTTTAAAATCTCGGAATTTTTGCTTTTAGGATTTTGGTCGTTTCGGGATTTTGGTATTTTGGATTTGGGCTTATTCGGGATTTTGATCCATTTGGGATTTTGGCCTTTTCGGAATTTTGGGTTTTCGGAATTTGGGCTTTCAGGATTTTGGCCGTTTCGGGATTTTGATCCATTCGGGATTTCAATTCACTCGGGATTTTGGCTGTTTCGAGATTTTTGAGTTTGGGATTTTGGCGTTCAGAATTTTGGCTTTCAGGATTTTGACCATTTCGACATTTTGGTCCTTTTGGGATTTTAGTATTCAGAATTTTGATTTTCAGGCTTTTGGCCGTTTCTGTATTTCGGCGTTCGGAATTTAGGCTTTCAAGATTTGTCCGTTTCGGAATTTTGGCATTCTGGATTTTGGCTCATTCGGGATTTTGGGTTTTCGGAATTTGGGCTTCCAGGATTTTAGCCGTTTCGGAATGTTGGCTCATTCGGGATTTTGATCCACTATTGATTTTGGCCGTTTCGGGATTTTAGTTCATTCGAGATTTTTTAATCCATTCGGGATTTCAATCCACTTCAATCCAATCAATATGAATGAATATTCGACTTATCTGAAGTGCAAATAAGCAGATAATAACTCGTGATATAGATAATACAAAAAGAATATGAGAATGTGGCACTGTGTTTATTAAGGAATAATTATTATGGAATTTATTTAAAATTTGACGAATTACCATTTGGAGTAGATTCTTAATTATTATATTTTACGCTAATCACTCCATTTGAGAGATTTAATTTAGCTTCTGAGAAATTTATTTATTTAATTTTTTACTTAAAACAAGACTTTTGAAAAATTAATCTTGTAAAGCAGTAAAGAATTAGGGGGAATTGGACCACCTTTGAAATTGGGGTTTTTCTCTTATATTTAAGTGGAACTGAGCCATATCATAATGTAATTTAGCTTCTCAATCTGTTTGTGCACCTGAATTATTTCACGATAAGGCTGAATTTTATTTTAAAATAGGTGAAAGATCACAATTTCAAAAGTACCTCACTTTCAAAGGCGCTCCACTTCCCCCTAAAGTCTCTCTTCAATTATTTATTTATTTTTCCTTAAAAACGTTTTTATTTTTATTTTTGGACAGTTAGTTGTGGTGAATTAAAAATCTTGCTTGAATATTTTATTCTTGAGTGTCATCTACATTCAATTAAGTATTTAAAATCATAAAATATATGTATATTAATTTATTTCCGTTCTCTGACCGGTTGAAATTTCGAACGCTTTCAAATTTTGGCCAATCACAGAACACGATGACCATAAAATATTTTGCGATGTCAAATATTGAGTTACATGTGAATAATGCTTTAGTTATATTTCGTACATTATTCATAAAAAAACATTTAAAAAAATCTAATGGGCATCGGATTAACTATATCGCCCATAAAAGAATAATCAAAATTACAAGGTAATCTTTTGCAACTAGAATCAATTCGATATGCATTAGGTAATGTTGTTATCCCAGTCGAACCTTCTTATGATACTTACATTTGCTATATATCACATGATGCTGGATCAATTGAAAGGGGGTTAATTGTGCTAGGAGCTTTATTCCAGTGAGGGTAGCGAGATAAATTAAATGAGGTGGAAAGGCGAGGACGCAAGTGGAAAATATCGATTTTTCCATCACAGACACGATATATTGTTAGAGAATGTATGATAAACACCAAGGGATACGGTCAAGGTTCTCGCATTGGCCATGTGCCAAAATCCATCCTCCCAGAAAATTCAATTGAATACCTTAATCCTTTCCGAAATCGCGAGAAATGCCAGAGGAATGTCCCAAAGAGTGTGCGAGTCTATCTCGTCACATTCCGCTATAATGTTTTCTTTCTGGTAACAGCTGATCGTCGTTTTGATGTACAAAGTTATGTGGGAGCTATAAAGTAAATGCTGTGTGAGGGAGACAGAGAAAAGCTTCATGAGGGAGCAAAGGCAAAACACTTTTCAATATTAACGTTCGGCTAAAGATATCCACCACAATTTGTGTGTGTTGCTTGTCTGTGGATGACGCTAATTTTGAAACAAAAAAGTTCCTTGACTGATAAGAATAAAAAGAAATGGCTTGGTTTATCTCAAAGAAAATAAATCATAAACGTTTTAAGGTCTTTGGTAATTAAGAAATTCTATATAGATAAGACCTATATTGGACTAGTCGCTAGATAAAAATGTCTATGTAATTTTGCGTATGAATGTCACAAGCTACGAGCGTATTTATCTTTTACAAGTGTCTCAAAATGTATAAGAAATATACTAAAAAGTGTACGTAGGGCGGAGTCATCACTTATGGACATTATACACTTATGGACACTGTACAAAAATTTTAAGTTCTTACCTAAAACACATTTTGAAGAATTATAAAATTATTAGTTTATGTCGTGATTAACAAATTTTATGATTTTTCGAAATCTATTTTAGATGAGAACCTAAAATTTTTGCAAGCTGTCCATAAGTTTCTAACGTCCACATGTGATGACTCCACCCTACGTGCTAATCACACAAGAAAAAAAAGTTTTCAAAAGAATTGTTGAAATAATAAACTAAATAGCCATTTAATTTATTCTCATTAAGTTGTTTCTCCATTTAAGATTACTTATTTATGTAAATTTAAACAGTAAAATAAAAAAAAAATGGCAGATATTTATTCACTATTATTTATTTTTTATTTTGAAAAAGACTTATAAAAAGTACTACTTTTACTTCTTTTCACTATATCACCTACATTTTAAATACAAGACCGTCAAGTTGTCATCTGAATAACTCCTATCCGAGTAAAGTTATTATTATTAAAATTTAGTGGATATTTTTACACAAGTTGCGCTGGTTTGCGCAGCTACGTACAAAATTTTTCTACTTATGTTACGTCTCATTTTCTCCGCACACATTACACCGGACATAAAAATCTTAATCAAATCTTAACTTATATTTTTGTAACACTTGAAAAACCATTTTTGCACTGCATACTGACAGTCAATTAAGTGTGATTTTCTCATAATCACACCTATTGTAATTCCCGGATTTTCTCTAACACTTCCAATCGAAATGTAGAAAATTCTACTCAAAAACATGACAAATTGGATGTGAAATTCTCAAAATACTCCACATGGGCAATGAAAGAATCACATCTTCCATAAGCAGATTTAGGCATAATGTTTGATCTGACAGAAGTAAAACGAAAACCTGATGAAGTATTATTTTGCTATGGAAGAGCGTGTTTTTCTTCGAGATTTTCGTGAAAAACATTTAATATCTCTATTTTCTTGTGAACTAATTCAATGGAATCTCCGGGATGGGTCAAATATTCAAGGGGGCGTGCACAGTGTAATCCAAAACAGTGAGAAATTCTCAGTCTTTGGTCAATAACTTTGACAGATGTTTTTGCAAAGCTGCAAAATTCAATTTTCCTAAGGTGTGACGGAGATAATTTTCGTGAATTTTCCTTCACCCACAAAAGCGTTTCCTTTTAAGTAAAATATTTTCTCTGTAAATATTAATCATAATAGAGCTTCTATTATTTGTAATAATCGTTTGTGTTTCGAAAAGACGTTTGAAGTGTGAAAAAAATGCATAAAATACATAAAATGTTACTCAACAAAATTGCCATTCAAGGACCATTTTTGATTTTCATTTTTGAACCCAAAAAAAGGTCTATGCTCCTAAGTTTGTCAGAAAATGTAAGGTGTTGGACTGGCTATTAGAATATATGGCCGTGGACGAGATTCATTTAGTACCTTAGAAATAATCAACTTATACACAGCTGCAACATTACGATTAC
This sequence comes from Phlebotomus papatasi, assembly GCF_024763615.1. Lineage (NCBI taxonomy): Eukaryota > Metazoa > Arthropoda > Insecta > Diptera > Psychodidae > Phlebotomus > Phlebotomus papatasi. The sequence continues at coordinate 84,267,902 of NC_077222.1, forward strand.
AAAGCTGCAAAGCCTAAGCCTTCCCCTATTTCTAGCCCTCTTAACACTACTGGATTCATTGATACTAGTGGAGTCCTTTTTATAGGCAGGTTGACACTACTGGAGTCGTACTGTATTTTCAAAATACAGTTTGTCGCTTGAATCATCAATTGACGTAACTTCCTTATCACCAAAATTAACAATTATAACAATAGGGAAATGCCTTGGTTTGTGAGAAAAGCGACTGGTTATGAATTACCTCTTCAGAATTAATCTGCGTTAATAAAAGCGTCCTGTGATACTTCCCAGAAATATCCAAACAAGATACCTGTTTGTAAAGATAAAGAATAAATCCGGCGAAAAACGATCCAGTTTCCTGATATCACTTCTTTATTTAAGGAATAGTACAATACACTTTTACACTACTTTTCAAATTAAATGATAATTGAATTGAATGGATTACTATAGGTATGTTAATTTTCACTTAAATTGATGTTTCTCACAAGATCTTGACAAGAATATAATGATACTGACTTGACAATCTCTTTTGTATTCAAAAATATTGTTCTAAAAAATTACTTCGGAGGATTTCCGCCAGAGCGTATGGTGTTCTTCACTAGCCACGTTAGGGAAATTTAATAGAAAGGAACCGGAGTTTGTCGGAAAGTGGAGTCACTCCTAAATAAACGGCAATATTGTTAAAAAAGTGCCCCCACATCCTCTGTTATGTCCTGTAAAGTCCTGGACAGATTGAGAGATAAAACTTTGGAAATTCCCTATTGATTCGACCACTGATGAAGTCTTGGAGACCGAGCCGAAAGCTTTGGGAAGAGGTGCCGTTTTTCTAAGAGTGACTCCACTTTCAGACTAACTCCGGTTCCCTTCTAGGAAATGCCTACACAGTAAAAAAAATTAACACTATTATAGTGTGTAATCTTTCACACCACTATCATAGTGTTAAATTTGGAAAAAGTGTTTAATTTAAAATTGTTTAATATAAAGTCATTGAATTTCAAGATGTTGAATTTGGAATTGTTGAATATTAAAAATTGTTGAATTTTTATGTGTAAATTCAAAAATTGTTGAATTCTGTTTATTGTTGAATTTTCTTTTCATTTCGAAGATTTTGATTTTTTTTGCCTTTTTAAACATTTTTATTGGTTTTTTTTTCCTGTACTCGGGATCCCCCCTAATGCGAAATGATTACATCTGATGCTCGGATCTTCACGATATACTTATTTTGCATATAAATATTTGATGTTCTATATGACTTTTGCCCTATGAAAAGCATCTCGACTGAAGTATAAGTTTTAATTGGAAATTCAACAATTTTCACACAACTTTTGTTTAAAAATTCAACAAATTTGGTTGCAATACACAAGGCTTCACACTATAATAGTGTTAAAAATTATGATCAAACTATAATAGTGTTAATTTTTGATCATGTGACAAAAAATACTATAAAGTTGTGTATTTTTTCACACTATAATAATGTGAAAAACTGTAATCATACTATAATAGTGGTAATTTTTAGAATTTGTCAAACAGTTTTAAATCACGAAACATTCTTGAAAAATTTTTATGATTATAACAGTGAGAAATATTGCACAGATCGCAATTAAATAATAAATTTATCCGATTTGACATTATTATAGTGTTACAATTTTACACATTTTCAAATTAAACAACATTGTTGAAAATTTTTCAATTATAATAATGGTAATTTTCAATCACGTGACAATAAATTACCAAAATGTTGTGCATTTTTTAAACAGTTTTAAATTAAATAACTAAAATGGTCGATTTTGCACTATTATAGCAGTAAAATTTTACACATTTTTTACTGTGTAGCCTATACAAGAATTGCTGATTTATTTGACAGGTCAGTTACGACAATTGTTGACCCAAGCGTAAAGTTTTCAGTTTGAATAGCATTTCGCAGTATTGTTTGGGAATTAATTTAATAAAAAAAATGGTCTTGAGAACATTTGTAAGCCATATATAGCCAATTCTTAGGTCAATTTCTAATGGGGCTTGTTCAAAGTCGATCAAATATAGAAACGAGATATCGTCGGTTGGGTCTACCTCTGTCGTATCGGCATTTATTTTGTATCAGCATTTCACGCAAGAGGGTACGTCTGTATTGTAGCTTGCAACAAATGCAGATACAAAACAAATGCAGATACGACAGAGGTAGACGCAATCGACGATATATGTACCAGAAAATGTGTCAATCATGTTTGGAAAATATTTTTAAAATTGTTTAAGTGTATTTGGTATAGAGATTATCATTGTAGGAGAAGTGACCGACCGGTGATGCCATTCATGAGCTCTGCTTAACTTGAGTTCGAAGCAATTATAATTGATGTCATTACGCAATTCGAAAACATTTTAAGATGCTCGCGCATTTTAAGAGAGTTAAAGAGACAGCCAGTGACCTTCGTTATCTATCCCGCTCTGCCATTCACTCTAGGAAATTGTTATTTACTTATTTATTTATTTTTTATGTTCGAGTGGGCAATTCAACATGATAGAGAGATAGAGGAAGGAATTTTTGGAGTAATTTATTAAAAAAAAAAAGATTTTTCTACAATTTCTCTACATTTATAAGGCAACGTAAAGTACAAAATTCTCGTGCAAATATTCTTTTATCTGCCTTTCTACTGATAGCTGGTAAATACCATAATGTTGTGTGTGTCTCTACTCTATGTATTTATGTGTAGAGGGAATGCTATGAAGAGGGATTCGGACACGAGATTCAGATTGAATATGTGATCGATGATCAGTCAGGGATCGAGAGTGTCGGTTGGTGGTTGCTTACTCAGCAACCACTTGATGAAGTGTCGCAAGTGCCTATCTCTTGGCATATTTTCTGTGTAGCCGGAAATGTGATTAGGAAGAAAGACAAAGAATTTGTTTTTTTTTTATGGTTACAATTTAAAAAAAAAATTAAATATAAAAATATCAGTGATATGAAGGGAGAATGTGAAAAATGTTTAAGCAAATATGCTGCAGGTGATACACAAAGTGAATTATCTTTATTTTTTGTGTTATTTTGCGTCCTTAAAACAAATTGTTTAACTTATTTGTTCAATGTTTCTTTTTATATCTCTCTGTTGCAATGTACATATTGATTGTATTTGTCCAATCTGAAACTGTATGATACCAGCAAAATGCTTGTTTTTCTTTGTCTGCCTCAAAATACAGTATATGTATATATAACAATTAAATGTAATGTGACGCAGACTCATTTAAACGAGGAAGATTTGTATGCAAACACATTGTAGTGTGGGTTGCTCTGAATTATTTTTAGAATGACTTTGGCTTTTTTTTTCATTTCTTCACAAAAGTTGAATACTCATATATATTATTGTTTTTTTTTTCAAGAGTCACAAAATTCACATAAAATGCTAAATTCAAATATTTGGCTCTTTTTTTCACTCTTTCAGTGTGTATTTGTTTTTATTTTTATTTACACTTTGACGTGAGTCAGTAAATAATATATAAAAGACGATGGTTGGTGTTTACTTCATAAAAATTAAAATGCCAAAAGGACAACCAAATACATTAAGCTGAAGACTAAATTTTGTATATTACCTTCAAAAGTTTCATCTGTTTCATTTTTGTGAATATTTTTTTTTCGTGTCGTTGTGACTGCTGTGTACTGAAATGATGCACAAATTTATTCAAAGGGAGATTATATAAAATCCTAATGTTAGAGACTTTAAATTAAAGTTCCAAAGACAGCAGAGCTATAAAAGCGAATGTGAAGTGAACATGTGGTATGAGTTGATTTGAAAATGCGTTCATAAAGTAGAATATGGGAAATTTCCTCAAGTTTCCCCTAGTTTTATCAGTTGCGAAGATGGAAATTGTGAATTCCAAAATTAGCTTCTCTTTGACATACAAAAGCACTAAAACTCGTATGATTATTCTAGCTCCTTGTCAACATGAGGGAGATAAAGAGGATGACAGAGAATTCAATGATAAGGAATAAATAAAGTGTTTAAAAAAAAAGGCAAAGTAACAAGTGTTAAGTATATATACTAAAATCTCAGATTATAATAAGAAAAAAAAATGAAGATACTTACCCACGAGAATGATGAACTTTTCACATTTTCTATTGCTCTCATTTTCTTCCGTCATTTTTTGTACTACGATTTGATAAGCATTTTATGGATTATTCTGCTTCCAGCTCAGGGCAAAGGAAAAAAAATATAGAGATAGATTTCTTAATATCAATTGAGGGAATCGGAAAGTGATATGTTGAGAGAGAAAAAATTCATGGGTTGTGATCGCAATAAGAGGAAAGAATATTACAGACATGTGCGCAAAATGTTACAGAATTTGTGAATAAGTTATGTCTAACGTCTGACTACGTAACTCATACGTTTTTGGACTAAATATCGCGTATAGATTAGAGAATGCCGCTCTCTTAGTTACAAATCAGTAGCAGAGATTACGAGAAAAACCACAATTTTTAAAATAAATTAAAAATAAACTTCTTTAAGTTCTAGAAAGGTGGGTGTATCTAACACAAAATCAAATGAATTGTTTTAGTTTTAGAATTTTAAAATTAAAATTAAACTTTTAAAAAATTAAACTCTTCTAAGGGCATATTCATTGTATCTGCAACCACGTAGAAAACGGCAGGTCATGATGCGTTGTTACTAACAAGTACCAATAGAAAGCAATTGCACTTATTCTGAAACAGTTTCATTTTGAAAAGACGAAGAGTAATCTATAAAGCTAACAGGTTCTCTAATTTAGACCAAGAAAACACGATTAAACATGCCAGTTTACACATTGTCGCTTTACTAAGCTACACACGTGTAATGGATAGGGGAAACTAGGGCAAAAAGTCACAAATCGAAAATTTTAAATTTCAATATCTTCCAAGATAAATAAGATAGCGGCTTAATTTTTTTTCCATAGATAGCCTCTATAGGTCTTCTTCAATGTCGTAAGTTTGTTAGAATTTGAACAAGGAATTTAGAAAATAAAAAAATATCGACATTTTTAGCCCTATTTTTGAAATATTTTCCGTGCAGAAGATATCAATTATTAGCTATACTTGTAATAAATTTGATGCACTGGTGAATAGTTCCCAAATTATCTGGATATTCTTTGAATACGAATCCGCTATCTATTTTAGAATTTTACAAAGATTCCTTTCTCCAGAAATCCTTTTATTAAAAACGACCACTTGGGGTAAAAAGTAACAAAAGCTATGGAGCAAAAAGAAACAAAAACCGAAACAATTTCTAATGTCCCACGGTGAAAAGAAACGTCAATGCTATGATGTGTCGCCGCTTGTTGTTTGCATTGGTCAAACGATTTGTGTGTTTTTTGTAAAATAGCTTAAAATGCGATTTTCTCGCTCAGATAGAGAAAACGGTGTTTTACAAAGGTGTTGAAGAATAAATTTCGAATGAAAATATGTAATCTAGGTATTTTACTTAAATTTACGGAATCCCGTAATAAAGCGAATTAAAATGTGATAGTATCTTATGCCTGATACTATTTGCCCGAGAATTTTTGAGAATGATCACAAAATTACCTTTTAGAAAATGGCTCGATAAATATATTTCCTTACAAAATAGAAGAAAATGACTTTCACAGATAGATATTTCATTATTTCTCACCGAAATGTCAAACATATTTATAAAAGAAAAATTATTCGGTGCTACGCATATTGCCGGACACATTTTTGAGATTCGCAAACATGTTCACAAAACAAATCAAAGCACAAAGTAAAGGTATTATTGGGCATTGGCCATAGTGCTTAGCACACAATAATTTTTGTTTTAAAAACATGTTTTCGAAATTCTCATGTTTTTGACATTTAAGTAAGAGTGAGTGATATCTAAATCTAGTCATCCCGCTCACTCTCATAAGCACTTTCGAAAATATGCTTACTAAACAAAACTTATTGTGCGTTGGGCATAACATATTAACACTAAAAACCTACCGACCGTTTTTGGTAGTTTTTTGGGTCAAATGACAAACCGCGGTTGGGTAGGATATTCAACAAATTTGTCTTGGAAAAGAGCAAAAAATTAAAATTTAAACACTGAAAAATATATTACATGCATATTTTAAGAAATTCATTAAGTTTGATAGCAACATTGTACCGTTTAAATATGTGTTAATTTTAAACCGGTCAATTTGACCGGGTCTTGGTAGGTTTGGTTTTAATGATAATTTTACATAGAGTAGTTCTCAGGGTACAATTAGTAAGAGTGTTCGGCTCAAGTGCCACAACAGTTATGAGTTCGAAACCCGCCCAGTGGAAATGATTAAAACGTCTGAAGGTACATTTTACACGATACATTGTAAACTGAATAAAAAATTTGTAAACTCAACAATAATTTTTAATAATTATTTTGCGTAACATACTTACAGCAGTTGTGACAGTTTATGACAGTTTCGTCAGTTTCAAAATATCCTTGACCTTTTTGAGGACTACTGGGTTATATGGGTGACCCATAGAGAATTTTTTTCTGATTATTTAAGTTTTATGCCCAACGCACAATAATTTTTGTTTTGTAAACATGTTTTTGACATTTCAATGAGTGTGAGAGAGATCTAAATTTAGTCATCTCACTCACTCTCATAGAAAATTTTGAAAACATATTTACAAACAAAAGTTATTGTGCGTTGGGTATTATGCCCAGCGCACAATAACTTTTGTTTGTAAATATGTTTTCAAAATTTCCTATGAGAGAAAGCGAAATGACTAGATCTCTGTTTCATTCACTCCCATTGAAATGGTAAAAGCGTATTTAAAAAACAAAATTTATTGTACGTTGGGCATCCTCTGGTTAGAAAAATAAATATTTTTATTTCGGTCACTGATGAACTATTTCTGGTCCTCAAAGTGTTAACAGCCTTTATTTCAACGGTTCAGAGAAACTTGATATGGGTTTTTTAGCTGACATTCTTTACAATCTCATTTCAATCAATGAGTTTGACTTTTCTTTAAAAAGACTTACACTTCAAGTCCACTTAAGCACGTGTCTAATTTTTTTTAAAGAAGTTATTTATTTATTTATTTATTTTTTTTTTTTAAATTTTATATTGTTACATTGTTACATTGCTTCAGATACGAGCCTGTGACTCGAGGGAAAAAAAACACTTATTATTTGGAGGAAATAGAAGAAAGTGATTATTGTCTCTATATTGATTGCTTTCTCCCTATAGTATAAGGCAAAAAAAAGTCGAATGTGTCTCTGCGACAATTCTTGAGCAACATTGGGAAAAATAGAAAATGTGTATACAGAAGGAAGATATGATGCCAAAAAATTTCTTTCGTGGGACTTGTAAAATAAATTTGGCATTTTGCTGCATGTGCGTTGAGAAAGACTATTACATACATATAACATATCTCTATATTATAGGTATACAAAATGAATTGTACACAAGAAAACCATTTTGATATGGGGTTGAAGAAAAATGTTTATCATGATGACTTTTATAGGCCGTATAAAAATATGTGCAAATAATCTTCTGTCACATATATAACTCATGTTAAAAAAGTTAATCCTCTTGTTGAGAAATGAGAACGAAAAAAATTGATTCTGGACAAGTGTCGAGTGTGTAATTACACAGAGATAGAAAGAGAGGAAAGACTTGCGGTTAATTGCAATTTGATGTGATGTGTGGGGTTAATTGAAAAAGTCACTGATGAAATATTAAAAGAAATAATTCAAGTATCTTATAAAGAAATGATTATAAAGTATTAATAACAATTGTGTTATGTGAGAAAACATTGTAAAACTTTATTTTGTTCGTTGTGATCTTTCCATTGATGTTTTCTTCATTGAAAAGAAATGATGATCCTCATAATATGCGAAAATATATACGTGGTTGGTGATGAATAAAAAGCGGCATAAGGAATAAATCTTGCTGGTGATTTCCGACTCTTTTGTTGACCAATTAGTCATATGTCCCTGGGAGAGGAAATTCTATACTCTTCATGTGTTTGTTAACTTTTGTAAATTCAATAATGATTCATTTGTCTGTTTTTTCATTCAATTTCAACCTTTATGATATCAAGTTATGTGCTTTTTTATGGACCTTTTAATCAAATGCATTTTGTATTTTATTCTCCATTTCAGTTAACGTATAGAGTATTTGGGATTTTAGGTGCCGTACCGCATGGCAGCCCTCCTAGTGTCACGTATTCTCATACCTGGTGATCGGATTTCGCCAATTCTCCGTGTACCTGTGAGGAGAAAACCGAAAGATTCAAGTTTAAAGGTAAGGAAACTAATACGTTTGTAACTAAATGCATTGAACAAAGAATATTTTGATTATGAACTTAAAATAATTGAGGCACAAAGAAAGTAAAAATAGAGTTATTTTTGTGTAATGAAAAATATTGAATATTCATGAAATCACAATATGAATTTTGGTATTAGAGTTTATTCCATTGTCCAAAAGAATTTTAATTAAAGCATTGTATTTATTGAATAAATTACACTAGCCTACATAATTTTACGTAGTTTTAGGAATGCAAATCGATAAGTTTGATAAATCCCATTGTCAATAAAATATGACTTTATGAAATTTACTCTCAGATTTAGATAAATTACAAAACGTTTTGTAAACGATTTTAAAATTCTCTAGAACCTTTAAAAAAACTTCTGGACATCCTAAGGTAATAAGATAGCTCAAAAATCGCTTATAAAGTTGTAGATAATTCTAAAATCTTTTTAATACGTCCAAATGTTTCTCATTCATTTCACAATTGAAGTTATCCAGGAATATTTTTTAAAAAATCTGAAAATATACATATGAATTTTCTAGGCTTTACTATCCTTTACCTATACATGATGAATTTAATATTTTTTTCACGTCTAATTTTTTCACGTCACTTACTTTTAAGACGCAGTAAGAAAGCGTATTATCAATAGATGTGGATAAGTCGATCTTCATTTGATAGGTCCTGGAATCCCTGTTAAGTCCAAAACCGGATATAACCGATTATGGAGCAAAGCGATATATAAATTAATTTTATTCCTTATTCAATTCTATTACTTCTAAACTAATCTTAGCAATCTTTTGATCATTTATAAATCGATTCTAAACTGATTGTGAACCGGTAAACATAAAAATATGCAGTAAAAAAAACTTTCCAGAATGCGAAAGCCCGTGAACACAGTGTTTTTACCCATAAGTAGGATTACTAAAGAGCTTAAAACTAATTTTTCGGACTAATTAGAGAACAAAATAACTTTCTATAGTCAAAAAAAAACTTAAGAAAATTGAGAATTTAAGGAGTTACATGAGTTATAAAGACTAAAAAATAGCACGTTTTTTCTATTTTTTTTTCAAAATAATAAGAAAAAATGAAATTCAAGATCTGGTATATAAAAATACATTATTTAAACAATATTTTTTGAAATTTTCTTTTAAAAATATAAAAAATTCAGTCGTTGCAACCTGATTTTCAATTTTTTTTTTGAAAAATTTAATCTTTTGGTGGACAAAATTACTCAGAGTAGATTTATTTGAAATAAAAAAAACAAATATTTTGCGCTAGCAGATGAGTAAATTCGTACTTAAACGGTGTAATTTTGAGAAAAATGAAATATAGATTTTTTGAATATGTTTTTGTTTTTGGGACACCGATATCCTACTTAATAGGGTTAATGCAGAGTTTGTGTGTATATTGTGGTACAGTTGAAATGACTGGAATAATTGGGTCGTGGTCATTCTATTCTCAATGCTGCTCAATACTCCTTCTAAATCAGTTTAAATGTTTCAATTAAATATAGCATATCAAATATTCCTAATTTTGTGGCTCTTCGATTCAAATTGAAGATATGTGCGAGGTGGCCACGAGTATAGACTAGCCAAAAGTTATGCCCCCACCTTACTTTCTCTAAGTAATCTTGTCCGCCGCACTTAGTTTTTTCCGATTAGGTCTTTAAAATTCAAGTCCCAGCGACAAAATTTTTAAAATTTTGAATTGAAAATTTGAGAAAATATTGTTTAAATGGATGGTGTACTTATATACAGTGGCGGCCAAAATAATAGAATCAGCTCCGCAAAGACCACTATTTTACCATTAGCACTTTTGTTTATTTCAATTTGCTGAAATAATTTTGAAATTGAAATGTTTAAATAATTACTTTACGTCAAATAAGTATTGTTTTGGCCGGTAGAGGTCTCTATTTTTCACAGAATACCAATAGTGAAATTTGGTTTGAACAACACGATAGAACCACTTTTATTTAAATTAAAGGATGTGGTCTATAAATCGAATAAGTTTAAATAAAGCCATATTTTGAAATCATAAATGGCAGTTTTCCAATTCTTTTGGCCGAACTGAACGTTTGGCTGAATTGACGTATTCATTGTAAAATAGAGGCCTCTAGCGGCAGAACAACCCTTATTCTACAATTCTAATAATTTGAAGATTTCTACTTCAGAATTATATTAGTCCTCTAACGGGTAAGACCGCCTCCAGGCGGTCTTCACAAAAATCACATTTACAGCGACAATAAAGGTTTTATTTATTTAAAAGTGCTATAGCGTCCTCGGTAATACTCTTATAAACTTCTCTTGAAAGTTTGAACTCAGTTTGACTCTTCGTTTTGTTTCTATTCCCAGTTTTGTGTGACAGGTCAGAGAAAAAGCAACAAAAAATATTTGTGCAAAAAAACTCATTTCCAATTTCCATAAAAATACCGATTTAAAGTTATATGACTAAAATAAATTTATTTTTTACTGAAAGATATGTCATTCCGCTTTTTATATTTTATTTAAAAAATTTGAAAAAACTAAAAATGTGAATTTTAGAAGCAAAAAAGCGTTTCAAAAAATTTTTATATTTTCTCACCTAGCGCCTAAACTAAAAAAGATAATGAAGAATGGATGGTTTTTTTGACTTTATTGGATTATAATTATCCTAGAAAATATGGTTTTAGAACTTTTTTTCGCATATTAAAGGGTTTAACCGTTAGAGGGTTAACAAATTGGGAAAAAATACAGCAGTTAAAAAAATATAAACTATGCAAAGTAGATAGATAGATACGTAAATAAATTCTGATAAAATAATAGATAGTGATTCTATTATTTTGACAGCCACTGCATGCTTAGCAACTTAGATAAAAATTTTTCATGGTGAAAGAAAGTTAATGAAGATATGCTGTTTTTTATTAAGTCTTTTTAATCCGCGTAAAATTAAAATTGGTCCAAATAAAATTGGATAAAATTATATTATTTCCCTAAAAACAGAGGATTTTTAAAATTTATCTTTAAAGAATTACCCACATGTAATAAATTCTAATAATATTTTATTGACAAAGTTCTCTGATTTGGAACAGTTTTGAATGCTTTAATTTAGAATAAATAAATAATTTTTTTAGTTTTTTCTTCTTTTAATCAATTAAACACAATATTGGCTAATTTTTTCTTAACCATTTGTCTATAACGTTGTAGGGGGAAGTAGGGCACCTTTGAAATAGGGCATTTTCTTCTATTTTTAAATAGAATTGGGCCTTATATTAATGCAATTTAGTTTCATAATTATTTAGTGGAGCTAACTTATATCATGAAAAAGTCCATTTCCTTTTGAAAATAGGAAAATAAATCCCTATTTCACAGGTGCTCTAATTCTAAAAATCTCCACTTCTCCATAGCCATATATTTTTTTTTAATTTTTGCACAAAAATTTGATGGCTAGTGTTATTTTTGCTTATATACAATCAATTTCATTTCATTTCATTGCAAGTCATGAGTTTTATTTTGAATTTAATTGTAAATACCTTCATCAATTCCGTTTATGATTTAGGAAAATTTTTTTCGATAAGAATTTATTTTTGGAATATTGAAAAAGTGGTAATTAAGTTATATTTTTGTTCTAGTTAAATGTTCATTGTTCATTTTGTAAGGTCTTACTTTGTTTCAAGTCAATGTTATTATAGGTATATATATATATATTTTTGTGATGATAACATTTCCGTATAATATTGCTATTTTCAGGTTTTCCGCATGCTCTCCCCACATTTAGATCCATTTAGGCGTCAATTTCGCCGTGATTTAACGGAATGGATGTCAATAGACCCCATCAAGACAATAGTAACAATCAATCAGTTAGTTACTGTAGTAATTCTGGTGTTGGTAAAATTAACGGCGGAAAGTATCTACAACAGCAAAGTTCAGTTAGCAATAATCGAAGCAGCAGATATGGTGGTATTGGATTGTCGGCAGGTGGAAAAGGTGGAGGAGGAGCTGCCAATGGTGGTGATGAAAAGTATAGGGGTGGATATGGAGCAGCAGCAGCAGAAACGGGAGTTGCTGGAGGTATTTCCAGCAGTGGATCACAATGTGAGAGTGTAAACAAATTGGCGTCAAGTAGTAGTGTGGGAAGTGGTGCAATTGATGATCCAGAAACTAGAGATCCTCCATCGAGTGAAGAAAGTGAAATTGCTACGGGGATCAGTGATTGTGGCACTGTTAAGTTGGAGGATGGTGTAAGTGTATTCAGTGAGGGTAATTGTCCGGTGGGGCGTGGTAGTAAGAGTGATGGTAGTCAGGAGACTACCATTGATGTGAGTGATGAAAAATGTGAAGAAATTAAGCCATTGCTCATTTTTGATCATCATCATCATCATCATCATGCGGAAAAATATCCAAGGAAGGCACCCAAGAGTATTGTAAAATCACCATCTACGCAGAGTTTCAAGGCTGAATCATTTTATAGGAAGTACCGTGAGAAGCCAAGATTGAGTCTACAGTGTAGTGGTGGCGTTGGTGATGGTGAAGATGTTGAACGTCCGGTGTTGCATGTGCAATTCCTTCAGGAAAAAGGCAAGAATGGATCAAATGGTAAAATTGTGAGTGAAACAGGTGATAATGAGACGAGAAATGGTGGCTGTGGTAGTCCAATTGGAAGTATAACATCACGTACTTCAGCTTCAAGTAGTTCTAGTTCATCCGATGAGGAAAATAGTTCCCTAGGGCAGTATGCTGAGGCAAGGGCACCAGATGGTGGTTGGGGTTGGGTGGTAGTAGCAGCAGCTTTTATGGTGAATCTCATAGCAGATGGCATAACATTTAGTTTTGGTGTTATTTTTGTTGAATTTCTCAACTATTTTCGCGAGGGAAAGGCCAAAACGGCCTGGATTGGATCCCTGTTTATGGCAATGCCTCTGCTGTCTGGACCAATAGCTTCTTTTCTCACCGATCGCTATGGATGCCGTCGTGTCACTGTAGTCGGCTCCATCCTAGCCGCCACGGGATTCATGATATCAGCCTTTTCCACGTCAATGGAAATGCTTTTTTTCACATTTGGAATCCTGGCGGGTTTTGGATTGAGTCTGTGCTACGTGGCCGCGGTGGTCATAGTGGCCTACTATTTTGACAAGAGACGCTCTTTTGCCACAGGGCTATCAGTTTGTGGTAGTGGCATTGGTACATTCATCTTTGCACCACTGACTCAGGTTCTCCTGGAGGAGTACGGATGGCGAGGAACGACACTTATTCTCGCAGGAGTCTTTCTCAATATGACAGTTTGTGGTATGTTGATGCGGGATCTCGAATGGACAACACATCGGGCTAAGAAATCACGTGAAAAGGAGAAATTGAGACGAAGTAAAATGGGCATTTCGGCTGATTCAATGAGTAACAGTACAAATACCGGTGGAACAGCTAGCAATCATCAACATGGATCAGGTTCGGGAACTCATGAACCTGAAGATGATTTCTATGGTGATTCACTGCGATATGTAGATGGAAAGTTGGTTGATTGTGAGGATACTCGACAATTTAGTTCACTTATAGCATTGCCCACATTTGTGAGGACAGGCGAAAAAGTGCCACCGGAAGTACTAGAATTGCTGTCAACTCACAAAAATGCCATTTTCATGCACAATTACCAGGGAATGTTGCATTCACGGAGTTTCAGTGAACCACTATCGACGGCATTGTCTCCCGAAGGGGCTCTAAGTCCATCAAATCCCGATCACAGTCCCAACACCAATATAACCAGGCATCAATCGCGCAAGCAACGTCTCCAGGGAAATGAACAAGAACTTCTGGCCATCCTCAAAAGGGGCAATCATCAGAATCGCGATGTAAGTTTCAATTTCATATATATATTTTTTTTAATTTGTCTTTACTTTTTGAGTACCGTCGTTGCGGGTGACTTTGTACGTTTTTTCGCTGTTTTTCAACTTTGTCCTCTAAAAGTGGATAGTTAAAATCAGGGGCGTAGGAACAAAATTTGGTCACGGGGGGGCCAAACTTTTACTTTTCGATTTTTTAAACTCATCCTTAAAGGCCTCTACACACTAGAGAAATTTATGTCCATATTAAAGAGTTTTTCCTACGCAAGCGTAGGGAATTTGCTTCAATATGGACATAAATTTCTCCAGTGTGTAGTGTAGATGCCATAAGGGGGAGTGTAAATTATAAGATCTAAAGTTGTTTATATTTTTTTATTGTTTAAGTCGATAGATAAACTATCTTAGAATATACCATAAATTAATATTTCAGAAACTTATTCGAAGTACATTCGAAGTAACAGAGCCGAAAGTAAATGAGCGCCGATCAGAATAGCATGCGCTAGAGCGTACATCCAAAAATTTGAGGCGCGTGTTTTCTCCACTTCTCATTTTTAAATTTTTGTCGAATTTGCGGGAAAGATTAAGAAGAAAATTATAGACCAAATGAAATGAATAAAGGCTTATTCTCTTCAGCAGTAAATTCTCTTCTAGTTGTACTAAAAGAATTGATTTTTCTTCATTTTCTATTTCTTATTCAAAAAATTCTTCATTTTTTTTAGAGCATGTGAAAGTCAAAATTTTGTCCCAAAATCGTACCTATTTTCAAAAACCTTGAAAAAAAGTTCCGATTTAACAATTTTCTTCGGGTTTTCTTAGTTTAACTATGAAATACACTAATGGAAATTGATTTTTTTCTCAGATAAAAATTACGAACTGCAGATTTTCCTGAAATAAGAGAGTAGTGCGACGAGGCACTCAAGAAAAATTCTAGAATCTTGACCGTTTCCTTCTCCTCCAAAGAAAACTGCCGAAAAACAGCTAAGTTTTGGCCTTCTAATTGACACTCCCCCCTTAATTCACAATGCATAAGGGGGTGTCTAAATTAGGAGACCAAAAATTAACTGTTTTCTTTTTTTAGTTTTACGCGATTTTTCATACGAGAAGGACACGATCAAATCTTTATTTTTTTCGAAAAAAAAAAATTACAAAATGGCTGTCTAAAGTACTTCACTAGAGCGTTTTATCGCAGCACTCCCTAATTAACGTGAAATGTGTATCTGATAATTCTTATATGAAGAAAAATTAAAATAATTTTCAATTTTCATAAGTTTGTTTCTTAAACCAAAAGAGCTAGAAAAAATCTTGAAATCGCGTGCTTCAAATTTTTTGATGTTTGCTCAAGTGCATGCAGATTTACTCAACAGTCTTTAGCTTTCGTCTCTGTATTTTCGAAAATATAATCATTTTTATTAGACATAAGGTTTCAAAAATCGTTTTTAATAAAAACAACGAAACCAAGAGGCTTTCATAAATATTTAAGGGTTGATCCTGCCCCACC
The DNA here is from genome assembly GCF_024763615.1 of Phlebotomus papatasi. Lineage (NCBI taxonomy): Eukaryota > Metazoa > Arthropoda > Insecta > Diptera > Psychodidae > Phlebotomus > Phlebotomus papatasi. Next base: position 84,283,457 of record NC_077222.1, read on the forward strand.
CCGTTGTTACGCCCCTGGTTAAGATGAAGGAAGGAGGGTTAATGGGTAAAATTATTTGTATTCATTTGTTAATGAATGGATTTTGTGCCACTAGAATTATTTTTATAAAATTTTACTATGTTAAAAAAAATCAAGAAAAAAGTCTTGCACTTGGGATAAGGTGCGGTTCACTGCACTTTTTAATAAATACAAAAAAATCAACAATTTCTGATAATAAACGACAATGAAGATCTTCACATCTAAGGGTAACATGCACAAAACCTACAAGATGATTTGACGTTTCTGTCCGTCATTTTGAATAACTATCAAAACTTAAAACTTGTCATATTAGGCTGAAATTTTAGTATGTTGTAGCTAATGTCAAGACCTTTTCAAAACGTATTTATGTTCTAGTCTACATTAAGCCTCTACCTAGATGCAGAGGCTCAAAGTTTAAAATTTTGTAATCCTCATATTTTGGCAGTCTTTATTTTTTAATCTTCAATATGTGAAACTAAACGAAATGCCTCAGTAACCAGTAAAAATGGTCGAGACTTTTATTTTATATATTTATTTATTCTAACAAAATTTAAAAAAAAATAAACGAAAAGTGCATTTATTTATTTATTTTTTTATTTTTCATCTTTGCGAAAACAGTTTTTCAGATCCTCAAATAATACGATGTTATAAACAAAAACATTACTTTTTTTCTGTTTGTTTGTTTTATCTCATTGTTTAACGATAGCGCTGTCTTTTTTATGATGGTTTTGATAAAAGAAGCACCCTGTAGTTCTGTATTCATGAAAATGTCAAAATTTTGAACTTGGGGCCCCTCGCTGAGACAATCGCTTAACGTAGATCGGATTTTATATATGTTCTGAAAAGGCCTTGACATCAGCTAGAACATACTAAAATTTCAGCTCAATCGGATGAGATTTTTGTGTCGACAGTTATTCAAAATGGCGGACAGAAACGTCCAATCAAGATGGCTACCATACCATCTTGTAGATCTCGGTCATTTTATCTTAAGATCCCAAAAAATTGGAAAATTTTTAGCCAAATACTTCTATAATAAAGCTTTAGAAAGACTATTAAGGGAGACCGGGGAGGTTTGGGACAGGGGTAGTATCGGACGAAGCGATTTTTTCATTAATTAATGAAATAAATGGGATTTAACCACTACTCAATCGTAGGCAACAATAAAATATATATTGACTAAAAGAATGGATATCCTCAGTTCTATTGCTTAAATTCTATGAATATTTTTTAAAAATTGATAAAAATTGTATATTTTGACGTCTCAGTTTTCCTCTTTGTATTTTATATCAGCTATATATAATTAAAACTTTTCTATCTCATTAGCTAGCATTGTAATTTGGGAACATATTTTTATCAAAGTTTCCGTGATCATACACTCTTGGTTTTTCCTGAAAGGTTTTAAATACTAAAACTACACGCCGGGATGTTTGGGATACCTGAACGGGGATGAATGGGACCTTGATTTTTGACAAGATTGTAAGTTGCGCACAAATCGTTACTTTCAAAATGGAGAGTAATTCCCAATTTCTACTGGAAACCTCCTTCATGTGAAAACTTCAGCAGTAGATTAAACATTTTTATTTCTGTTAGAAATATTTTTAATCTAGTACTTAAAATTAATTAACATGCTACAATAATGCAAATTATGCGAGAAAAAATGCGTCCCAAACATCCCCTTTTGCGTCCCATACTGCCCCAAATCGGGGAGGTTTGGGACAAAGCGTCAAGTTAAATGTTTAATCTTCTCCAAGAAAAGTCAGTTGTTTTCCAAGTTCTATCGAGTACTTTTTATAAAGTCAATACCCATAAGTATCCTATAGACCGTATGAAATTGTAATACATTATCGTGATTTTTTGGAAAGTGTCTAAAACCTCCCCGGTCTCCCCTAGTATTAAAAAAAAAACTTACGCTTTTAAATTTTTCTCATTGATAGCTCTCGGGAACCTATGTAAACTTCCTAATTTTTAAGGGATCCCAGTAAAGAATATGAAAATAAATAGTAATATTAAAGTTTTTAGCTCTCCCTAAAATATTCTTCAGGCAACATTAATTTTGACTAATTTAATTTAAAATATTTGTAAAGTATAGTGAGTGTTTCCAGTACAATTTGAACCAGAATCCGTTGTCTATTTTAAGATTTTCTGAAGAATTTTTTATTCAAAAAATATTTGATGAAGAATGACCACTTGATCCAGAATGGTCAGTAAAGTGTCTCAGATGGAAAGGAATATTTGTAAAATAAAATAAAAGTCTCATAAAATGACACATTTTTCTAAAATATCTTAGGGAGAGAGACTAACCATGACTGGGTCAGGGTACGGGCAATCTGCCACACACTTGTTGAATTCGAGATTTGTTTTAGAGTTATTGGTGCGAAAATCACGTAGTAACTTAAGTTGAGATGGGTACTTCTGAGGAAAAATTGGCAAAAATATTAAAAAGATAATTTTAAAGATTTATCAATGTTTCCTGGAAAAAATTTACCGTTTTAGGATTTTTAATTTTTAATCCTTTTAAGTAGATAGAGAAAGAAAATGTGGAGTAATATTTAGAAGTTTGCGAAAAATTATATTAAAAGGGCGATTTAAAGTTTTAAAGCCTTAAGATCTAAAAGAACCAACACTGAGAGAAATCCGAAAAAGTTAAAATAACATTCCGGAAATGTTAATTTTACGCTGCAGTATTGATCCAAAATCGGTGTAAATATTACCCATTTCAGGTTATTAGGGGTTAAAGTTACCCATTTTCATGTTAATTTTACCCTTAAAAAGGTGTAAAATTAACATTAAAAAATGTTGATATATTTTTACACCTAAAAGTGTTAAAGTTCTGAGGAAAAAAGTTAATCGCACCCTCTTTTTTTCTCAGTGAAGGGATATGCTCTGAGAGAATCTGAAAGAAATTTTAAATCCCATTGAGGACAAACGGTTGAAAATTACTAAAATGAATAACTTAAATTTAAAACTTTTCTACAAAAATAACTTTTTAAATGAAGTAAAAGTCCTTTGCGGTGGAAGGTTGTTCAAATGTCAAATGTTTCTCCAAATTTTGATTGCAGAAACCAACAATGGCATATTTGAAAGACCTCCGAATGCACCGTCATTCACTAACGTATCGTGGGGCCATGCTCAATATAAACCGCTATCGATTGCGAGCATCATCGTGTCCGGACATCTATAGAAATTCAATGACGACGATCGCCAAGGAGAAGACCCAGTGGTATCATGGAATAAGTGAATTTAAGAATCTTTTTGTCGATATTCTCGACTTTTCCCATTTCACCGATATTCGCTTCCTACTTTTTGCCGTATCGAATTTTCTTCTGTACACATGGTATGATGTGCCGTACGTGTATCTGGCTGACAATGCCATTGGAATTGGATTTTCAGAGACGGATGCGTCTGTTCTAATATCAATCATTGGCATTGTCAACATGTTTGGTGAGATATGCCTCGGGTGGATTGGGGACAGAAAGTGGGTGAATCCAACATTGGTCTATGCACTGTGTATGGTGCTGTGTGGAGCAGTTGTTGGACTTGTGCCACTTCTCCGGAGTTATCAGGCACTCTCGGCCATTTCTGGGGCCTTTGGACTCTTTATAGCAGCTAATTATTCACTTACCAGTATTATTCTGGTGGAATTGATCACCTTAGAGCGATTCACAAATGCATATGGGCTACTGTTGCTAGTTCAGGGAATTGCTAATCTTGTTGGTCCACCACTAGCAGGTTAGTTAAATTGTTCTTTGGGCAAAAAAAATCTGTTTTTTTTTGTGAACTGATGCATATGTTTTTTAATTGGATTTAGGATGGATTTTTGATATAACTGGAACATATGAGTGGTCTTTCTACTTGGCTGGATTTTTCATTGCAATATCGGGCGGAATGCTTGTGATTCTTCCAGCTTTGGGGAAGTACAGAAGATACAGGGCTCTGAAGAGACAAAATTCGGAAAGTAAAAATGAAGTACCATCCAATTCAACGGTAAGTACGTCAATTTAATTTTAGCATTTACTATACTGTAACTTTTCTCAATTACATATTTTCGAGGGAAGTTGTATTTGATTTCCTGGGTGAGCTAAGTACAAAAGTATCACGTCTCAGTAAAGATTTGTGGCCAAATAATTATTTTTTATTAAATTTTTAATTTTTTAACTATTATAACGCCATTAAAGCAATTTGCTACCGACAATCATTAACGAGATTAATAAAAATCTCGCCAAATAAAATATTTACCACGACCTTCGTATGAAATTGTAAAAAAAGATAGACTCAGGCTGAATTTAAAGGCTTAGGTACCTAAAGGAAATTCATGCAAAGAACCTTTAATCCCTGATACTAAGCTCTAAGTTGAGTTGATTCTTTACTGCCAAATTTTACGGACCAAAAAGTTTTTGGGGCTTTACGGAGAGAGTTTATGGATCTCTCTTACCGTTTTTCACTTCTTCAAAATTGGTAAAGTGCTGCTTAGTAAAATAAACCAGAATAAAAACCAGAATCAACCAGAAGGTGATAGGAACATACTAAATCTGAAGAAAACATCGGGCGTAGTTAACACATTTTATTTTAAATTTCGATTTTGTCCTGAACTAAAGAACTGCAATACCACGGATCGTTGTCGTGCAGTAATTCGCTCGTGTCTTTGACCAATTTTGATTGGTTTTCGACCAATACGTGATCTAAATAGACCAGTAGTAGTACCTATTAATAATATCTCTTGGTTTAAACAACTCGTACCAAATGCTCAACATTGTCTTCTAAATTGATTTAGTTGTGCTTTTGATTTCGATGCTTTCACTGAGAGAAATCGGAAAAAGTTAAAATAACATTCCGGAAATGTTAATTTTACCCTGCAGTATTGATCCAAAATCGGTGTAAATATTACCCTTTTTAGGTGTATTAGGGGTTAAAGGTACCCTTTTTCATGTTAATTTTACCCTTAAAAAAGGTGTAAAATTAACATTAAAAAATGTTGATATATTTTTACACTTAAAAGGTGTTGTAGTTCAGAGAAAGAAAAGGGTAATCGCACCCTCTTTTTTTCTCAGTGTATTTATTTAATCTCACAGATATACATTTTTCAATACTATCGATTCGATCATAAGATATTTACTATTAACAAAAAACATTCTGTAAAACCATTCCTTAATCTCCAACGTTTCTCCAAACGTACGACTTACTTTGGGACAGAGAGATTACTTTTTTTTAAAGATTATTTCCCCTCTCATTGTAGGCGGAAACGTTTATTTTTTAAAGGCTTTTTTGACTAAAACTGCTTCCAATGTGTGAAGGCCTCTGCACATTCGAAGCAAGCTTCATTAAAAATGCATTTTTGACAGAATTTTGACGTTTCCACCTACAGCGGTGCATACAATTTCCTTTAAAAAAGCAATTTTCGACAAAAATTGCTCCCAATGTGTAGACGACTTAAAGGCGTGGCTATAATTTTGTCATTTGAGTGAGTATGTCAGACTTGGTTAAATTCACGTAGTGAGGATCAGATTTTCATATTTGGGTCAGTACGACAATAAGACATTACACTTTTTAAAATTTAATCAGTAGGAATAGTTTTTTGTTACTTATATTGGTCGAAATGCCCACTTGGGCTACTTCTGAAAACATTCCAGAATACAAAAAGAAACTAACACGGCTAGTGATGTTTAAGGTTGAACCCTTTATCTGTTATATATTTATTTATATTTATCAGATGAAAAAATCTAAAAAAAATATTTATTGATTAATGATTTGGTATTTTTTGAATACATAGAGCCAGAGCCTATTTATACCGCTGTATTAGATTGAGATTAAACTGTCCTAAAATCGTATTTTGTGACAATTAATCTCAATCTAATGCGGGGGTGTAAATGGTTTAAATGAAACCGTTTATATTGCCGCCTCAGATTGAGTCTAAATTGTCCCAAAACCCGATTTTGGGACAATTCAATCTCAATCCAATACGGTGGGTGATGTAAATGGCTTCTAGGTAAATTTATATCGGATCTCCCAACATTTGATTTTGGTCGAAATAGGCTTCAAAGCCTAAGACCTTAGTAGGGGGGGGGGGAGGAGGAACAAAAAAAAACAAAAAGGAATTATGAAACTATTTTTAAAATACAAAAGAAAACCTTATAAAAAATCAAAGTTTAATGAACTTTTTTTTCTTTTATTTAGTGCTTAGTTTTATACATATTTCAATATATTTTTTTAGAGGGCAAGCCTTATCTTTCATAGGTAGAATGCAATTCTATTTAACCCTTTAAGGACGAGAAGCTTTCTGCTGAGCGAAATTAAACGAAATCAAGTTTCCCTCGATATTTTAGCCTAAATAAGAGATTTACGGTTAAAAAGAAATTTTCCCATCCCTAGGAGTCCTGGAAAACTATGGGTCATATATGACCCAATCGTCCTTAAAGGTAAAAAAGCACAAAATTTTCCAGATGACTAGTTTACTCGTTTGCTCTTTTATTTTTTTTTACTTTTTTCCATTTTTGAAGTCATTTACAAGAGTAAAAAGTTATGAATTTACAACATTTACGTAGAAGTATCTTATAAATTATCAAAATATTATCTGCTTCAGTCAGTATTGCACTGGGAAATCTCAGCTTATTGATATATCACACAATCTAACCTCAAATCTTCGAAACTTCACTCTAGAGACAAATTCGGTGTTTTTTACCTTTAAGGACGATTGGGTCATATATGACCCATGAAAATTATGAAGCTTTCCTGAAAATACCAATAAACTATAATTTTTACTTTGTTCAGAAATATTATGTATAGTTATTATAGTTTCTAGTCCCAAGAGGTTTTTGCTTAAAAAAATTAGAAATATTAAAAATATTAAAATTCAAGCACCAACGTGAAAATTTGAAATTTCGTGAAAATTCGTTATTTTTGAGCTCAAATATTTTTTATAAAGCAAATAGCTGGAGATTTGCAAAAAAATATCCTAGATTCCTACATCTTTCTACTTCGTGATTATGTACAAACATTAGATAGAAATAACTTCAGGTAGTCAGGAAAAATTATTTTCTCTATGGGTCACGGGTGACCCAGTTGTCCTTAAAGGGTTAAGGTAGTTCATTGTGACAGTACCCCATTTAGCTTGGCCATAACTCTTTAAGAGTACGCAACTTCAAATTATTTCAGATCAGATTTTCCTCAAGAAATCAAATACAATATCCCTGAAAATATGCTCTTTTCTGCAAAGTTACAGTATTGTAAAAGATATTCGTTATATTTTATAATAACTTTAAGTGAGTATTGCAATTAAATGAAATATTTAATTAGGATTGTCCTTCGGATAAATCGAATGGAACAACTATCATAAGTGACTGTTTTCGTAAAGACTCGGGCAAAGGTAATGGGAAAATTAATCACGTTTAGGTTTATTTTGGAGCAGGCATCAGTGGAATACAATTACAACATGTTATTGCAATTTTAAGAAAAAAAAGTTTTTACCGTGTGTATTCCCAGTGTACAGAAATTACTCAAAAAGAAAAAAAAAACAAAAAATAGAGTAAATTAGTATTGAAAATGATTCATTACAAGAAAAATAAATTTTTCTGACATCTTTAGTCCAAGAAAGATACTTTTCAGAGGATCACAAAAAAAACTGCAGTGATTATTGAAATGTCCTGATTTAGTGAATTTTAATCTCTTTCAATTAAAAAAAAAACTTAGTGTGTTTCATGAAAGGAACGAGTTAAAATCTTTCTATGAAATCTTTACTGTTGATATTTCCATTAATTGCGGATAAAAGACGAACATTATTAAAGAGAAAAAACAAAGAACTTTTCCTATTGCTAATTAAAATATATTGAAGCATTTGACTAAAAATAAAATTGGAAGATTTATAATCTTACTGAAAAAATAATGTTATTTGCAAAGGCAAAAAATGTAAAGTTACAATTAGAAGAGGAAACTCAAAGATAACTCGTTCGAATTATTCTAATGATCTAAAAAAAAAACAAAGAATTAAAAAAAAGAAATAGAAACAAATAATGAAAATCATCCTTATTAGATATCCCGAAAACTAATTCTTTTCTTTGTATATTTTTTTTTACTTTTATCTATTGTATGTATTGTAGAATAATTCTGTAATTTATCAACTGTGATCATAAATAGTGGGTGGTAAATATGAGATAAAATTGACGATGTGAATTTTTGGCGATTTCGTGGGAAAATGAATTTGATTTTTGTGTAAAATAAAAGTTCAATTGGATGTGAGATAGAAAGAAAAAAAAATATTTTTATAGAAGTGAGATAAAAGAAAAATTATAGCCCAAATCATCCTTTTGAAGTAATATTTCTAAAAACAAAAAAAAAAGAAAAACAAAGAGATAATATTTGCATAAACCACAAAAAAAAAAGTAAAATATAAATTCTAGAGTTAATAGCACAATTTCTTGCAATAAATATCGATGAGTATGAAGGATTTTACATTAAAATATACGTATATATATTTAATATTAATATAAGGACATGATATATTGGATGTGTCTTTCACAACAAACAAAAAAAAAATGGTATGAAAAATAGCGTGGAAATATGATAGTGTTTTGTTTCTTTTTATAAGAAGAAATTTAAGAATGGAAATTCACAGTGAAAATCGAGAAGAAGTCTGACAAAGAATCAAGATTTTGCTAAAGTTCATTTTGTGCTAAATTAGAATTATATTTAGATTTTAGATATTTGCGATAATTCGCGTAAAAAAAAAGAAATATTTTTTCAATGGCGATCCTTTCATTACTACAGAAGTAAAAAAAAAATTATTAACGAATCACTATTATTATTCTAACTGAAAAATAAGTACATATGTAATAAAATACGCATCATAATATTGATGATCGTAAATAATAATATACCACTTAGTAAAATTGAAAAAGCGAAAATTTAGTTTCTTAAAATATTTTGTATAAAGATATTTTACTTGATGTTTTACTTGTGAGGATTTGAAGATTTCAATTGACAAAAACAAAAAAGAAAATCAAGATCGATGGAAATTGCATGTCGTTATCTAAAGCGATTAATGAGAAAGTATTTTTTTCTAAAAAAAAATAATAGAAATAGAACACTGAGAGATCTATTTTTCTCAATTTTATTTCAATTCCTTTCAATGAAGATCTTGAAAAAAAATTCTACAAATTCATAGTTGATTATAAATTCAACTGACTTCTAAAAAAAGTATATTATGAAAATACAATTTTTAGCTAAAATAAACTTACACTTTGAAATAAAAAAAAAGAAAGAAGAAAGTGGTGAAAAAATACACATGTATAATTGAGAAATATCTCACACTGAAATAAAATTAATAATGTTTAAGTAGCGAAATCTCTGATTCATAATAAACCAGATATAAAAAAACTAATGTCTAACGAAAATTCCCTTATTTTGCTGTTGTTGTAAAATTTGGCTGCCACTCTGAGTCATAACTTTCGTATTTTGATGGTATAAATGGGTCAAAGGTGGAATCTTGTGTTTTGTTGGCAAAAATACAATGTCTGAGTGAATTTAGGGTGGAATTTTTCTATGAGGGATGAATAGGAGGGTTTACAAGTTGTACTTGACTGGGAAACCTTGCACTATGCTTGTTTAATAGTAAGTTGTTGTGACTACGGTAAATCACAGCTATTGCGTATTTGACAAAGGTAAATTCTTCAGGTGCTGCTTGGATAACAAGATTGTTATAGCTTCTAAACATCTAAACCTTTTTGGTTAGTATAATTTCATTTCAAAAAAATTAGGGTAAGTGTGCCAAATTTCGGCATAGTTGCATGCAACTGTCAAAGTCTCAAGTTTGAAATGTAATATTTTAAATACAAATTGATTTTTTTTATTCTTTCTTCTGAAAGAGTGCTGCTTGGCACCTTGTAAAGAGTTTACCGCCTTTATTTACTAAAATCATTCTTAAAACATTTTAAAATGAATAAAAATATAGACATAGCTTTGGTACCTCATTTCGGCCACCTTCATTCTCATAGTTCCTTGCCCTTCGGGAATTCTTCCAATGCCTTTTTCACGTCATCTCGTTTGTCGAAGCTACATTTTTTGTTATTGTTTTGCATTGTATAATCTCTAGAGTACGTAAATCTAAAAGTTCATGGAAATTCGAGGAACAAAAAAGGTGGCCGAAATTGTAAGCTGTCCGGAATTTGGCACACTTACTCTAAGCCATTAAAACGAAGAATTTTGAGCAGTAAAAATGGTCAGTAAAACAAGTCTAATATCTGTTCCTGATATAATTTTATTAGGCCTTTAATTAATATATTGCAATTATTTTGCAAAGTTTTTTAACCTTATACCCTAGACAGACTTATGGCTTAAGCCTAGACCATATCTCCTCACTTCAGTCATATATTTGTTTAGCTGCAATCTACCATGTCTTTTGAGAACGAGAGCAGTGCTGATCTTTGGATGTCCTGGATGCATGTCGTGTCTTCTGGTTAGGTGGGGTTCAGCCAGAGTTCGAGGACTCATAGTTCCTAAAGTTCAAGGTGACTGCATCTATCGATCACTTTTCGTAAAGGCGTCTTGTTTAATTCTCTTCCGAGTGGTTACCATATTTCTGCGTCTGCTAATCGTAATTTCTTTCTTCAGGCTGGATCCTAGAAGCAATTAATTTGTTTCTTAAACATTCCTGATTTTGAATTTTTGCCATTCATTCTTTCTATGTTTTTCTTTTTGCTGCCAAAGGACAATGGGCAGAAATGTATGGGAGCTGGTCCAACCCTTCGCCAGAGATGGGACTAGGACCATTTTGTAGGTATTGGTGTATGACTTAAAAATTACCGACACCCAAGTCAAAAAGGACTATCAATCCTTGGGAAATTAACGATATCCTTCTGAAAATTCACAACTTTTGACAATTTATTACTCGAAAACGGCTTAACTGATCGTAATGAAATACGGGTCAAAGTCGACATAAGACTTGAGCTTTAAATAAATATTTTCAGATTCCCAAAATAAGAAAGCTTATTTTGTTTAATGGCAAATCAAAGGTATTTTCGGAGTCATTGGTGTATCTTGAAGATCTTGAACATATCACCCAAAGAAACTTATAGTCCATCACGTCAACATTTTCAGATATTTTAAAATAAGACTTTTTAAGAAATGGGTAGAACTATTGTTATGAAACTTGCTTTTTTTTAAAAGAGAACTGAACTCAAGGAACATTTTCCTAAAAGAAACCGTATCCCTATCCCTCCATTTTTCTTGTATCCAAATTTTTCCTCAAATATCCTCGAATATAACTTTAATTCCGTTAAAAGTATTGCCTCGATTGCATCCTTTTGTCGTCTTTAGAGAAATATTCTCCTTAAAAAAGAAACTAGAATTGCTGAAGTTCATAGGGTTGGAAAGGTACCGTTACTAAAGAATTTTAACAAAAGGTTCTGATTCTGAGTACAATTAATTAAAACATTTTTTTCTGAATTTATTACTCAAAGTATTTAAATAACGATATCTTTTAGGACCCTGCGATCTTTACAGGTTTTAACCTTTTTTTTTTCAAGCAGAATATCACTGCATAAGAAACATTTCTCTAGATACAATCTTTTTTTTTATGAATTTGAAGGATGGTAAAAGATTTATAAGGAAGATCTGGAAAATTACAGGAGAAAATGAAGAGATAGAGATATGGTTTGTTCCAGGGAAATTTTCTTTGAGTCCTTATTTACAAATTAATCTTAAAAAGGACCAATATACGATTAACCGTTATTGTATAAAAAGAGTTTTGCAAAAAAAATCATTACAATTCTTATACATATGTTTTATGCTTTAGTGCTTTTTCTACATACTTTTGGGATTGGTCCCGGTACAAAAGTTGTAACCTTTGCCAATACCTATTCGATGGTATATAGGTCTCATTCGTGGCGAAAGGTTGGACCGTTTTGCTCATTGTCCTTTTTATTACAATTGTAAGAGGAATAATCCTATTTTTTGTGATAAAATAAACTAATAAAAATAATTTAAAAAAAATATAGTCTAATCGTTATTTTGAATATAAACGTTGAGCCGTAGGTCTGCCCAGCACTTTAACTGTGCTATATTCGTTTTTTTTATCTAGATTTTGTCTTATTAAAATGTTTTTTCTTTTTTTTTGTTCTCCTGCTTATCTCTTAAGAAAGGTATGAAGCCAAATAACTTATTTATTTAACCAAAAACCTATAAAGTATAAAACACTTTTACATACTGTCCTTCAATAAAAAGCTTTTCCATGTCATTTTGTGTTAAAGAGAAAATTAAAAGCCTGTGAATCATCTTGATTTTGAGCAGCTTCAATTTTTGCAATTTTTTTATTCATTTAAAAAAATGGTATAAAAACTTTTATGTTACTAAACCGGTGCCTAACTCTCATGTTCACAAAAATCATTAACTTCGTAAAACGTCTCATTTAAGTTCTGGAAACTAATTTCATAAAATTGCGTTAATTTGGAATGTGTTATTTTCATCAATTTCTGAGCCATTGCAGTTATCTATCGAAGTAATTGGAATAATTTACTAGTACTTTTATGATTATAAAGTATTTTGCATTAGATATGATTACTCAAAATCGAAAATTTGTGTCCATATTCCGGTTATTCCATGGGATTCCAAATGCGTGATTCTCTCAATTCGGTATTCTATGATTCTCAATTATTCCATTCTGTGATTCTGTTTATCCCCGATATCCTCGAATTTATCGAATTTCAGATGTTGCTAAATACGATCAAGATAATTTGTGAACAATAGGAAGAGCGACAATGTCGTTATGGAATAGGTTTATGAAATATCTAGCTATAGAAAGTTTTCCACATCAGGCCTCAAAATAATCAAAATAGGGTTGGAATTGAATTTTTGGAAGAAAGGTATTGAAACTCTAAAAACAACATTATCGGTTGATTCTTGATCAAAATTTCCCGCCATTTTCTTTAAGGAAAAGCCTTAATTAAATTCTTAATTTTAAACATGTAAAAAATATTTTTTTATCAGAATTTCCACTCGATTTTTTGTGGAGTGTTTTCGTCTTTGAAAATAAGTTGATATCATCAAAAACGACTTGAAAATTAATTTATTGTGAACTTTTAACCGAAGACCTATCTAAATCTTCTTAAGAAATAAAAAAAAAAAACGGAAGGTGTTGTTAATCCTTTTTCCTTAAAACATAAAAGCTAATATTTATTTTTAGAAATCAATTAAATCTGATTACGTGCTATCTGAACCATTTAAAATCATCAAAATCGGATTAAAATAAAATTGATTCTGATTTACAAGCAAATAAAGTTTAAAAGCTTTTTTGGTCTCTAAGAACATCGTTTTGGGATCCTCAAACTTAAAATGCAATTTCCAGGAACGGAAGGATACTCAGATACATGATGAAAAAGCTTTTGTACCTTTTGTCTAAATCCTCCAAAATCGCTTAAATCGGCACAGCGATTTTCTCGAAAAAGAGATTGTAAATTGATTCCTTTTTCCTTTTATTGATTTTTAATTAAGCTCAAAGTCTAATAATTAAGCTTTTTTTTATAATTTTTTGAGGATACTTTTGTTCTTTGAGTTCGAAGAAAAAAACGATTTCTTTTGGGGATAGTTGTCCAATTTTTCTCCCGTCTTGCTGAAATCCTGGCCGCATCCTTGACTCCAAATAGAGCCTCTTATCAGTCCTAAATAATGGGCACCTCAATCTATACAAAATATTGAACATAGGACAAAATGTATGGTGTCTCATAATTCACTATTTTGTTCTTGATATACCGGGGGTCCCTCTTAACCGCATTTGCTGACTGGGTTTTTTACCTTGTATCCGTCACGAGAGAAGTCGTATTTCTTTTGGAATGAGACATATTCTACAATTGTTTTTAGTTGAAAATTTGAAAAAATGTCTATTTATTAATCTTTTTTGGAAAATAAAAAAATCCATAGAAATCTGTAATGTACTATGGCTTATCATTATCTATCGCGGAATATTGATTAAGAATGAATATGCAATTTTATTTGATTCCAGTGATTCTCGAAGGAATATCATTTCAGATTCTATTAGAATCTTACGAGTGATTCCGTGGATTCTATAGATTCGAACGAAAAAATGTGTCGGTATTCCAAATTTGAGTAACCCCTTGTGAATTCTACGATTGTTCTGAGTGGTTCTGACAATTTTGCTTTGCTTTGCGTTTTGAAAGTACGGGAGATATTTCATGCAGGTTCATGGGTTTTTTTTAAGAAATTATTAAAAAGCAAATTATGGAATTATTTTAAGTTATCGGGCATTATAAAAAATAGTTCTAAAATTCTTTAATTAAATCCTCGCTTGATCAAATTGGATGATTGCATGAGTTCGTGGACCACTCAAAAATTTCAACTTTTTTTGAAATAATAATTTTATATAGTCGAGGATATAGTCTCCTTTGATCTTAACACTTGTCCTTCAAACTTATCAATTGCATTTTTAAGAGACTGATTTTTCTGCAAGCTTTTTTTGCACTTCTAACTATTCATTAGAAATTTGTACAAATGATAATCAGAAGACTCAAAGCTTTCAAAGCTGTCTCATCTATGTATTCTCATCTATGGTCATGAGATTTGGGTAATGACCGAAAGTATAAGATTGCGAGTACAAGCTGCCGCGAAAAGGTACCTACGACCGGTTAACCCTCTAAAACGGGTAAGACCGCCTCAGGGCGGTCATTCTATAAATCGCATTTACTGCGATAATATTACTTATTTGAAGTTAAAATATCTACAGTGGTCTCAGTTATAGTCTTACTAACTTATTTTCTGAAGCTGAACTCATTTTGACCTTTCGTTTGTTTACAATACAATCTTCAGTTTTGTGTGACAGGTCAGAGAAAAAACAACAAAATGTCGCTCGCGACATTTTGCGTTTTCAAGTGCAAAAAAGATTGTTTTAAAGTAATTTAACTGTAGAAAGAATCTTATTTCCTGAAAGATATGTTATTCTAGTTTGTATATTTCAATTGATAAGTGTGAAAAAACTAAAAGTGTGAGTTTTAGAAGAAAAAAAGGAAGACCGCCTGTGGGCGGTCTTATCGGTTTAGGTGTAAAATTTTCAAAAAATTACCGAATTTTTTATTTAATTGTTTTGCTTGCTCTATTAAAATATATTATTATTTTGCAATATATTAATTATGAAAAACAAATGAAATGACATGAAAACTGCCAAGAATGAGAAAAATGGTCGATTTCTGCGAATTAAGCGAAATTGATAAAGAAGCAGACTTCAACAGTGATGATGAATTCCCTAATTCGTCCTTTAATGCCCCAGATCGTGAAATAAAACCAGAAGATGAGCAATGTATTTCAAAGGACATTCAAATTATACAAAAAGGTGACGTTTTCATCCCTAGCCTGCGATCTATTAGATTTTAAAATCAGTCTAATTGAAACACCTTGAGCTTCATTAACGTCTAATTATAAAAATTATATACGTTTTTTTCCTAAAAATTATTATTTTTTAGATAATCATACAACATTCATCCATAAAAAACGTTTAAAATTCATTTATTTTACTATTTGTTCACTATTTTTCAATAAAAAAAAATTTCAGTCTTTATGCCTTAAACCGATATGACCGCCTGGAGGCGGTCTTTACCTTTTCTCACCTGGCGCCCAAACGGAAAGAGATAATGAAGAATGGATGGTATTTTTGAGTTCAGTGGACCATTAATTACCCTACTTTTTCTTGCATATTAGAGAAAACACTGTTAGAGGGTTAAGGAAATCACTCATCGAGATCGAGTAAGGAACGTAGCCGTTCGTGAGAAGCTAAGAGTCGACGAGTTGTTTTATCGAGTTGATAGATTACAACTTCTATATGAAAACACATGAATGTAGAAAGATTTCCCAAAGGACAAGGTGGCTGAATCAAATTCAGGATTTTGCCTTGGATCGCCTTTTGGAATCGTATCCGAACATCTTCCTGATGTTATAGGCCCGCGACTCCAATAAGGATAAATGATTGAAAATCATGATGATGATGAGGTCAAATTAAAGGAATTACGGAAAATACGAAGTGTTCGAAGCTAAAGTGCGTGCGAAAGTGAATGCTTTGCCCTACTTGGCACAATTCCTGCGGATATTACGATAATCGTGCTATATGATGTTCATATAATTTTTTCTAGTCTTATAATTTAATTTATTAGGCTGGATAAAGAGTGTCAAAATTGATTATTTTTAATCAATATATAATTGCTTAATTGAAGCCTCTCACAAAAAGGACATTCAATTGAATATTTAGTAGTTATTTAACCCATATATGGCAAACACAAGATTCTCAGCCACCACAAGAGCCCTGTAATTGCCTATCGCATGGTGTTGTAGTTTGAGGCGTCGCTGTGCGTCCGTCGCGTAGGAAATTTAAATCAACAAAGACAGTGTGGGGGAGAAAAAGCCGCGAAATTCTCTCATATTTCAGTCAGAAACGAGTCACTCTCCAAGAAAGTGGATTTAACGAATTCTTAGTCGTCCGGATATAGCGCTAAAAAGGTTTTGTACTAGTGAGAATGTGTCATAGTTTAGCCTTGTCCAGTGAATATTCCCATTTTTAGTGCTTTCTCCGGAGACGTTATTTCTTTTTTTTTGGGGTATAATGTGGTTGCGTGCTGCAATTGCCAATGAGATGTCTTGTATCTGGAAAATTTAAATATAGCCCCAGAAATAGACGATATGGGGACGATTTGTGTTGTGTGTGATGGGTCTGTCTCCTTCACATTCTGCATGCTCAAAAGTGCCTCCAGTTATTTAAAAATAGTCCCTTGGTGCCTCTTATAGGAAGACCAAAGAGTCTATTTGAGTGTGGTTTGTGGGGCATTCGACTTGAAAATCTTGGGGAAGACATTAATAAATTTTAATAGTGAATTTTGTATAGTTTATTGAGCTGCATTGAGTGCGCCAAAGTGATTATTTTATGGGATATATTAGGGAGAAAGAAGGGTGAAGAGGTATTTGTTGGAAATTGATTTAACAAGGAAAAATGTGAAATCAATAATTCACAATTCCATAACTTTGCGCGGGTGGAGCAAAACATTCTCCTATTAGCTTCTATGCCCATCTATTCCCTGCTATCCTCGATTTTTTTTTCTGGGATTCTACCCAACAAATGCCGCAATTAGAAAAGAACAAAATTGTGTTCGTGTGAACTTTCTGTGCATATTTGAAGGTTGCACCGCATGTTCCACACCCTCAATAATTGATAGTGGTGCCTTACAACTTGGAATTAAATTCTATGTACAGGAGTGAATCGAAAATGATAGATTTATTTCAACATTCGGTGAAAGTGGATTTTCCGATCAGTGTGTGGCCAACAGTGGTGGTTTCTGTGTCGCTGTAAACTGGGAAGAATTCCCTGGAAAAAAAGGCATGAAAATGGAAAGTGAAGGGAGCTCAACAGCCAGCACCGTCAGTGGAGTCTACCAGAATATCTTAAAGGTACTTTATGCTTATAGGATGCACTGAACCATCAACATTGCGTAGTCAGGCAGAAAATTAATTCCGTCATCAATCATTATTTTCATTCATTTCTCCCGTGGAATTTATATTAATCCGTCTGTTAAATTCCTTTTGCACCCTTTTCTTCCAGAGTCCCGCACCAATTTGCATGTTCTATTTCTCCCATCCATTTGGGATATCATCTCCTGTTGGTGCGACAAGTGGAAAATTATCATCAACCCCAAAAGACAGTAATAACGAAAGGAAGAACCAGGTGAGGAAAGCCAATCGAAGGATTGGAGGTGATCAAGTGCGAAAAACACCTCTTATTCCATGGCCAAGAGATACCTGGCGCCGTGAATTCTCCCTTCCGCCACTCATTCAGCTCATTGCACGGAGAAATGGTAAGTTTTCAATGTCCCTAAATCCCTTTTAGGGGAATGTAGGCATGGTTCGCACAGAGTGAACCTTCAAACGATGCGAATTTTTTCTTTGTTTGCAAAGAGCTGACTTACCAATTCTCATCTCTTCTCATGAACTTAATAATTATCTATCTTATGGCTAAGAAATGACGAACTAGCTCTTTGCAAACAGAGAGAAAGTTTGCGTTGTTTGAAGGTTCACTCTGTGCGAACCATGCCTATATTCCCCTACATCTGCTATATTTTCTTTCACTCTCTTTTAGTAAAGAAAGAGAAATAAAAAATAAAAGGATCGATTAGAAAACATAAAACCAAATTTATATGGAGAGCCAATGTGTATTATCTCAGATAAGATCAATTTTAAATTTTCACCTATTTTATCTCTTCAAAATATTCATAAATTAATCCTTATTGCTTTTTATCGAAAAACGCTAAAACCTTTATTAATTGCCCGAAAACAGTTTCATGGAACCCGAGAAGTCAGAAAACTTTATTAGTTGCTTAATAAAACTTTAATAAAACTTTTCCTTACAATTAACATGAATTGGCATTTTTTTGATAGTTGATAACATATTATGTTAACCCTTTGAGGACGGGTGGCGGTGGTTCATGTACATATCACTAAAACAGTATTTTTCACTCATATACTTATAAAGAATAAAAAAAAACAAACGATCAGTAAAAAAATTGAACTAGATTAGTAGGGGAGACTGGGGCAAAACTTGTCAAAACGCATATTTAATTCTTTCACGAGCTTTGAGAAAACTTAAACGTTTTATAATGAGCATATTCTTATAGGAAATTTACTACTCTACAACATTGCAAAAAACTGTTTTCCTCTATCTCGAAAGAAATGTGATTTTCGAATCATTTTCTTAAAATCAATTTTGTGGAGATTCTCAAAATTGCTGGGGAAAATTTTGACAGTCTTCTCTTCGGATAATTTGACGTTTTACTCTCGCAAACGTTAAAAATATTAAATAGACCGGTGGCAGCCAAAATCCCGAATGTTCAATAGGGCGTTTCAACTAGAAAAAAATTTTTTGGCACTATTCTC
This sequence comes from Phlebotomus papatasi, assembly GCF_024763615.1. NCBI lineage: Eukaryota > Metazoa > Arthropoda > Insecta > Diptera > Psychodidae > Phlebotomus > Phlebotomus papatasi. The sequence continues at coordinate 84,302,378 of NC_077222.1, forward strand.
TCGGTGCTGTATTTGATGAGACAAGAAAGTTTTTCTTCTACGACCATATGATCAGACGCTGTTTAGAGGTGGCTGAACGACCTTCTCTGTAGTGTAAAATCCGGTAAAATCAGAAATTTGTTCTACAGAGAGGGTCGTTCAGCCACCTCTAAACAGCGTCTGATCATATGGTCGTAGAAGAAAAACTTTCTTGTCTCATCAAATACAGCACCGTGAGAATAGTGCCAAAAATTTTTTTTCCTAGTTGAAACGCCCTAATGTTCAAAATCCTGAAAGGGATGAAATTATATGGGGAAAATGTTTAGAATAATTTTCCAAGACACATAAGATTTCTCACTGCCTACAGAAAGCGCGGCTGCAATCGTGGGAGTAGCTATGACACTTTTAAGAATTCGGGACTTTGGCTTTCGGGATTTTGACCGGGACCCCAAATAGACATATTTTTATAGAAAATTTATTCCTCTACAACTTTGTCGAAGATAATTTTTCTCTATCTTAACGAGAAATGTGCTTAAATTGAGCTAATCAGTATTGATATTTTCTGTAAGCCAAATATTCCAAAAATAGGGCTCAAACTTTCATTTTTTTTTATTTTACATAATTCTTCCTCAAATCCCTTGAAATTTTGTAAGTTTAAGAAGGTTCATGAAGGCTATCTATAATAAAAATTTCAAGCCTCAGTCTCTTTTATTTTAGAAAATAGTGAATATTGAAATTTTCGTTTTGACAAATTTTGCCTAAGTCTCCCCTACGTGTTAATGAAATCAAGTTTTACAGATTACCGAAAAAACTATTTTAAAAAACTACCATACATGCTTCTTATCTCAAATTATTGTTTAATCGTGAAAAAATAGTTATTTAACCATTCTAGAAATATCTACAAAAAGGAGTGTTAAGGGTAACTGTACCAAATTTCGGCATGCAAGCGCCAAAGCCTTCAGTTTAAATTGTACTCCCTCCGTTCCGAAATAAGTCGTACGGTTGGGAAAAATTCTTGTTCCGAAATAAGTCATACGTTTGGGAAAAATTGGGATTAAGGGAAGGTTTGTTGGTAATTTTTTTGTGTATCAACAATTATCTCTTGTAAGGAACTATTATTAATGTTCAGAACTAAAATTGGGGACCAGCCTTAATGGTAAGTTGAGGAACGAATGTCTTAAAAATATCTTATTTTTGCGTTTTATTTTCAATCTAAATTAAGTGCAAAATGGTGAGAGATAGAGACTTGGGACCTTCATTTGACACCCCCCCCCCCATAAGTTGAGTCTGGGGCCATTAATATGCCCCTACTTTTTCCCCCGCCCCTGTCCTACCCCTGAAAAATCGCACGACGTGTTTTCGACCAATTCCAAAAAAACATGGTTTTGGAGGGAAAGGGGAAATGGTAGGGGAAAAATGAGAAATATATTGATGGTCTCAGGGTCAACTTATGGGAGGTCCGCCTAAGGTCCCAAGTCCCTATCTTTAACCATTTAGCACCCAGATATTCAAACACATCAAAAAGGATGTTCTTTTCATTGTTCATTCTGCAAAATTTGAGCAATAAAAAATGTCATTTTTTCTTCATCATAACTTTTGAGTTCTACTTGTGCATACTACAAATTTAGAACAAATTCTAGTCTGTAATGTTAATCACAGTCCACTTTTTAGTAAATAACTATCTACCGGAGCTCTTTGAAAAAAAAAACGCGAAAAATGGACAACTGTAACTAATGGATTCCTCAACTTACCATCGTCGTAGGATCCCCATATTATCCCTGAACATGAAGGATAGTTTATACATATTCACAAATAACAAAAACTTTCTCTGAAACCATTCCTTAATCCCTATTTTTTCCTCAAACGTACGACTTATTTCGGAACGGAGGGAGTAATATTTTTAATACAAATTGAATTTTTTTGTTACTTCTTTTTAAGCAATGTTGCTTGATAATAATAATGATAATGATATATGATATTAATGATATTTTTAATACATTTAAAAATGTTTAAAAATATAGAAACAGCTTTGGGTAATATTTCGTCCTCCCTGATACTCAGAGTTCCTTGCCCTTCCGGAATTCTTTCAAAGTCTTTTTCACATCATATCGTTCGTAGTAGCCACATTCTTTTATTTTTTTCGTGGTTGTATATTCTTCAGAGTATGCAAAAACTAAAAATAAAATCATGGAAATTTGAGGAACAAAAGGAGTGGTCGAAATTGCAAGCTGATCGAAATTTCGTACAATTACCCTATAAGAATTTCATGGTTTTGTCGGAGTAATTTAGAGATAAGCCTGATTCACTTTAAAAAATAAAGGACGACACTCTAAGGCATTTTAAGGACGACAGCATCAAAAGTTCGGTGTACGCAAAAATATTTTTTTCTGATTCTTTAGAACAAAACACAACTTGAGATGACCGTAGGAAAAATTTTATTTTTGGATCGTTCTTAAAGGGTTAAACAAGGTTTTGGGAGTTTTAATATATTTTAAAACGGATGTTGTAACTGAAATTCAATTTCTGGATACATTAACTCTTTACAAAACAAACGGTTTCTTAGGGGTAGGGGAGAGTCGTCTGCCTTCAAACGAAAAATGGAGTTCCAAATTTAAGATTTTTTTCTGAAGAATCCACAAAATGGATTTTATTTTCTACTACACCAAAAAATTCTCTTGTTCATTCAGCGTATATGCTTACCTCATTTAGCACTTACAAGTCCTCAGTCTTTCCTTCTGAGGAAATTTAAAAAGTGATGTCGATTTGTATGAAGGCAGCTGGCATAGTCTGCCTTCAAACGCGAGGCAGCTGCCTTTTAATGTTTTTTTTCACTGAGAATATTGAATCAATAAAACTAAATGGGCTATAAATGATTAGATTGAAGCCTAACGCACTCACTAAAATCATCACTGAAGTCAAAAGACATTAAACAATAACTTTTCTTCACATTTTTCTGAAGAACTGTTTTGCACTTGAAAATTTGGAAGAAAAAGCCATTGAAGTTGAAAATTGTCAACTTGAAACATCCCGGCCGGAGCAAGACAGCAGGTTATAAGTATTTGTATGACGTTCGTCAGAGAAAAGTAGGAGTTCGATTTCACATGTTTTGATGTATGGAAAGATAGGATTTAAAAGCACACGACATTAGCATTTAACACTTCGAAGAACCCTAACTAAAAGTGTCACGGAAGGACCAAGTGGCAGCCGCTGCCACTTATCGGATTTTACATAATATTTTAATATTTTTACATATATTTTAACATTCGGAGCCTCAGTCAGTTCTTTTCTGGTGTCTGAATCAGAAATTTCATCTCCTTGGGTACTGTATCTAAAGATTTTTAACCATTCGATGTTTTCATTTTTATCAGAATCATGGCGTCAGGGAAAGTGGTGTGCCTTTTAATACGGCAGCCTTTGAATATTTCAATTTTTCTCTTATTTTTCAAAGCAGAAATTCTACATATGAACAATAGTTAATACTATTAACTATTTTCTATTAACTTCGCTTAACAAAATGGATTTTGAGCTTTGGTAAATAAGAGAAAAATTGAATAATTCCCATAATTATTCATATTTCATACATATTTCCCAATTCAATATTTCCCATAATTCTTCTCAATAATTTGCAAAAACACTTTCAATTTGTTCTTTTAAGGCTTTTATACACTAACAATCAAGAAAATTACATCTGCAGAACGTCAAACTCCCATATAAAGTGCATATGGCAGCAACTGCCACTTGGTCCTTCCGAGTGCAGTTTTTTGTTTTTGCAATATATTTACACTAATATTTAATTTTTATTAAAAATTTTATAACGAAAAAATAGCCAGATAAATTCTGCACGCATTCTATCGGGTCTCCAGGCGAAATAATATATTCTTCACTATAAAGAATAAAATTGAAAATTAAATTGGCAGCGGCTGCCACTAGGGTCCTTCCAAGTGTTAAAGGCTGCTGCAGGGTGATATTTGCAAATTTTTGCCACCCACAAAAATTGTGTCATCTGAACCAAAATGTATTAACAGAAATATTAAGCCTGATTAACCTTCTATGTGTCACAATGGAAGATTTATTTGTAAAATGATTTTTACTATGAAAAATCACATGATTTGTGGAACATCAAAATTACAGTTTAGAGCTCATTTTCATTTTTTTTTTGATCTAGCATCTAGGAAATAGGAGCTAGGCTCTCCATTTTTTGATGATTTGTGAGGATGATGGATAGCTACCTAATAGTTAATAGAATATAATTTATGCTTTTGAGAACAACGAAAAAATCGCAACATTTGAAGGCTGCTGCATTTAAAGGCAGACGACTTTCCCCTACCATCGGTACCATAAGAAAACTCAAATTTCTGTGATGATATAATTTTTAATCATTAAAAATTAATTGGTTCGCTTAGTCATAGTTTTACTAACATTTTTTATGGTAGGAGGGGCTGGGGCAAAAAGTCACAAATCGAAAATTTCAAAATTCAATATCTTCCAAGTTGTATGTTTCTTAGAATTCGAACAAAAAATTTAGAAAACAAAAAATATCAAAATTTTAGCCCTATTTTTGAAATATTTTCCTTGAAGAATATATCAATTATTACCTACTTATTATTCAAAATTTATTCACTGATGATTATTTGCTAAATGACTTGAATTCTTTGAATACGAAGCCGCTATCTATTTTAGAATTTTACAAAGATTCTTCTCTCAATAAATCTTTTTGTTGAGAACGACCACTTGGGGTAAAAAGTAACAAAAGGTATGGAGCAAAAAGTAAGAAAAACCGAAACAATTTATGATGTCTCATCGCAAAAAAAACATCAATGCCGTGTCGCCGCTTGTTGTTTGCATTGGTCAAACATTTTGCAGCTTTTTGTGTGTTTTTTTCTAAAATTCTTTGAAAAACATTTTTATCGTTCAAATAAAGAAAAGTGTGTTTTACAAAGGTGTAGAGGAATAAATTTCCTATAAGAATATGTTATCTAGGATTTTTTTTTTAAATTTACAGTATCCCGTAACAAAGCGAATCAAAATATGATAATATCCTATGCTTGATACTATTTGCCCCAGCATTTTTGAGAATGGTCACAAAATTACGTTTTATAAAACGGCTCGATAAATGTATTTCCTTAAAAAATAGAAGAAAATTACTTTCACAAAGTTGTAGAGCGGTAAATTTCCTATAGAACTGCGCTGATTAGAAATTTCTGGGGCGTTCGACTAGTTTGTACAGTAGAGTCTCTCAAATCTGAATCTCTCAAATTCGAACGACGTTTGGATTCAAAATGTCAATTGTGAGGTTATGTTAAAAAGTTCGTATTCTTGATGAATGAAAATCATATTTATGTGCTCCTTCCTGAATGTTTACATACATTATGGTCGTGTAAAATGAAAAGGAAGTATGTTACCACTAAGACTTGCGAGAAAGTACGGGAATTTGATACAAAGTACAATTTAATCTCACACAAATTTCGTTAATTTTGAAAAAATCGTTCGAATTTGGGAGGTGAGAAATGTCAAAAATACCCCCCGAGCGTTCGAATTTAAGAGACTCTACTGTAAAAAAATTAAAATGTCCGTTTTGTGACTTTTTGCCCCAGTCTCCCCTACTATGTCGTGACTTTTCAAGTACGTTTTGCTCAGTGTTTGCCTTTATCTATCAAATGATTAAAATATGTAACAACTTTTACTAATTATGCCAATATAGTCCATTTCGAAAGTTCAACAATGAAAATGATTAATGTCAAAATAGTTTAATAATAGCTTTTGACACAGAATATTGCAGTATGAATCATAGAATTTTAGCATAGAATTTTTATATCTATAAAATTTTTATTTAAATATATTCCAACTGTGATATTTTAATCACTTGATATCCTTTACATTAGCTAGAGCTAGAGCTAATCTTCACAAAAAAAAAAACAAATCACATTTTGTTGGCGAGTTTTTACACGTGTGCGAAAGTATTCACCTTTTGGAGTGCGTGTTCGTGTCTGTAATCGATTTTACTACGAGAAACATAATGCTATAAATTGAGCACCCCATGCCTTCCAATTCTTATCACAAGCTCCTTAGGGGATGGGGTGGAAATTGAGAGTATTTCTCGATAATTTTATGGGCTGTTTTTATGAACGGAAGTAATTTATAATGTTTCACCGTGTGCATCAATCTTCAAAACTTTGCATTGAATCCCTTGATGTAGTAAAGTGATTTAGGGGGATGGTCCTTGATGGGAATTGATATTAATCACCTTTCGTTCGTGCTGATGAAAAGAATTGTGGCAATAGGTTCTTGAATGGATGAATAAGAAACTCTCATATTAATATTTTATTCGGAAAAAAATACTTTCTTAAAGTGTTTACTTATAGGAGGTTATAGGTCTAAATCTTGTGTAATAAATTATATATAATTGAAGTTGTATGTAGTGGTTATATGGACTTATCAGATATGATTATCTGTGATAATGAAATTGTATAAAATTGTACGAAAAGAAATGAAGAATAGCACCCTGAATTTTGTGAAACATCCGTGAAACATTGATGTGAAATTGGCGGGAAAATTTAGTTGCTTCGCCTATCAGCCACATGAGCGCTACTGAGGCAGAAGCACTCCCGGCTTTTCTCTGTTGCTGGAGTATCAGTTTGTTTGAATTCGTCGCGTGGATACGTTGAGTTGGTCATCATCGATTTCTTTTAGCCGGCAACTCAATTGACTATCGTGTCGTGTTAAAAATAAATACCTTGAGCCTAAATAGAGCTGTTTGGCAGGTGTAGTGACTGTTGTTGCGATAAAAAGTGCCGATAGATGAAAGAATGCTACAAATTGATTGTGCTCTTATGCAATTTTAATGTATCACCTTTAAAAATAAAGCCCAAATAGGGGCGGAAAATCCATCTTCTTGGAAACAAGGTGGAAATATACCACAGTTATGCTGAAAAAGATATCTGTGGGCGAAAATTCACTGTAAATTTGATGAGAAACTGGTGGAAATTCAGTGCGGAAAACGTTTGCTAAAAGTACACAATAGACTCTTATTTGAGGTGAGTTGTACATTCAAGTGGTTCGTGGATTTTGTGGTGTTTTCCTGTGAAAAGTTTAAAAGATAAAATATCACCTTTTGCGGTGAAAATGACCCCACCGTGAATTTAACCACTATGGAAATCCTTCACATGAAAATGTATACAGAACTTTATTAGATTTGTGACATATACAACATTCCATGACTATGTCGTATGCATGTTTTCAATTAATTACCATCCCCTTTCACAAAAAAAAATAAAAGAAAAAAAAAATTCACTCATTCAACGCGTGAGCAATTAAAGTCACATAAATTGAAAATATAAATTCCAATGTAAACTTTCATAATACGATTTTTGGGAGTTGAAGACAAAAATGTTTGGTATTTAATTATAACACGAGCGAATAAGACAAGTATAAATTATAGGTAAGAGTGTCACAATTTCTCAGCAAAAGAAGTAAATATTTACGCACTTGGAATCTCATCCCATACCACTCTGTTGTGTCAGAAAATTTATTTACTTGAGATAGAAAAGTAATTATCTTGGGATTTACTGTCTCCCCTAAATCCAACAAAATGCAGTTTTGATAACAATCACGTTTTAGATGTCGCATCCAAAGGTGACCATTATGAACAATGACTCCTATTATTGAGATATTTATTTAAATGGCTTTGAGGGCTAGAAGTTTTCGCAGGATTCACATAGATATCAAATCGGAGAATTCACCATTTAATTGTAATACTATTTTATATAGGTTCAATAACCTTGTTATCGTGTTTGCAGGAAGTCTATGGAAGCTTATTGAAATTGTCACTTAAAGTTCCAAAAACACCTCCGGTTATAAATGTATATTTGTCATTAATTTTTTATTTTAAACTTTAAGCTGAATAAAAATAAAATTTTACCATGGTCAGTGTTGTTTAGATAAGTAATTGCTTCGTTAAACACACGAGTTTAACACTGGTTTCACGTTGATGCTTTAATCTAATTCTCTGCATAGATAAACAGCTCAAAACTAGTTTTCATTATAGTGAGGGAATTTGACGAATTAGTGTTATTTCCACAAAGTTATCACAGGTTAATTTTGTATAAATTAGGGTAGAGCAGGGTTATATTGAACCGAAATTTATCCATAGCAAGATTTTAAAGAAGTGTGAATACCAAGAAGCACAATACGACTATAGGGGGACATGGGGCTACTTTGAACTGTGAGGCTACATTGTTATACGAACAATTGTGGATCTAAATAAAATAATTGTTAGGACCATCTTCATTTAGAAATGGGCGAAAAATCATCGACCGCTCAGAATGAGAAACGAATAACTCGCAGTAAGCAAATTTTACAGGAGATCGATTTGAAGCTGAGATTTTACATGCAGAGTATAGGACTTTTGAAGTTTATAATCTTTATAACTTTCAAAATAATTATCTTTCAAGTATAATAATAATTACAGGGAAGATAGAGGGTATAAAGAAGTATCCAAAAACCGCATTAAACGATTTTTGTAAAAAATCGAGTTGTTCGACTTATATTCTGAGTAGTCGATATATCGATGTAGCTCCACAGCTGAAAGTGGCCCCAGCTCCCCTTACATCGACGTTTAACGGTCCACCACTGCAAAGCGGTGCAAGCGCAAAACCAAATGCAAGCGCAAAACTCAGTTTGAAATGTAATATTTTTATATTAAAATGAATGTTTTTGTGAATTATTTTTAAGGAATATTGCTTGGAATTTTGTAGTGTAAATAGTATATCATCTTTGTTTTCTTTAAAATCATTCTTTATACTTTTTAAAATGAATAAAAATATATATACATAACTTTTGGTAATATTTCGGTCACCTTGATTCTCATAATTCCTTGCCCTTCTGGAATTATTAAAAAGTCTTTTTCACGTCATCTCGTTCGTCAAAGCTGCATTTTTAATTTTTCATCATTGTATAATCTTTAGAGAATGCAAAAAGTAAAAATTCATGGAAATTTGAAAGACAGCAGAAGTGACCGAAATTGCAAGCCGGTCGAAATTTGGTACAGTTCCAAATGAAAGACCAGTGACTGTTTATTGTGATGTCATCAACAAAAATATTAATAGTCCCTTTTTGATTATATGTTTATTTCTTGTCTTTTCCCTTGTTTTTTTTTAATAATGTTCATCAGCAAATAAGATATTTAATATATTATATGAATAATAATATAGTCAATTAAATTGTGATAATGAGAATAATTTGGCCTAATTGGATAAGGTCAGATCTTACCTCGAATAACAGACTCTGGGACTAAATACAAAGAATTTCATAGTTAGAAATTATCGACGAACGTGTCAAAATCCTAAATAATAAACAAATTTTTGTGTTATTTTAAAATCTAAATTGATTATTTGCCTTAATATTTAATCTTAAATCATTTTCTTTTCAAAAATCTTACTTGATAATTAGAGAAATAAAGCTATATATAGCCAAACTTTAGATCTGAAACCTGTTTAAATCAAAAATGTGTTAAACAATTCTGAAGTCATTTACGGTTTAACCCTTTAAAGACGAGAAGATCAAAAATTAGGTGTCAGAAAAAATGTTATTTGACTTCTTTTAGAGCATATATAATTTTTAGATTACCGTAAGAAAAAAAAATTGTTTTAGGTCACCGGTGACCCAGTCGTCCTTAAAGGATTAAACTGAGAAGTGGCTATGTTCGTTTTAGTAAAGTCAGTTTCATTCACGCACTGGTAAGTTAAATTTGCAAAAACTTTCATCACGTGTACTTGTTCTTGCTACTTGAGTTGTAGCCATTGTAATCCCTTGTGAATATAAATATGCATCACAAGGCAAGATATCCACTAATAACTCAGCGAGTAAAACCTCTAATAGATTGAGGCTAACCCTCGAAAATATTTAGCCCGTTTAATTTGCCGATAAAGGGTCATGTTTGTCAGACAAACAAAAATGCACGAACAATATGAGCTTTTTTGTGGGTTATACGAATTACGAACATTTCGTAAGTCAATTTTTAGAACTGCTAGGCAAGGAGAATTTTTTTCATATCTTCTATTTTTCGGCTTCACCTTTTTTGTTACTTTAAGTAGGGGGAGATGGGGCTACTTTGAGCTGTGGGGCTACATTGTTATACGATTTTTTCGCAAATTTCTAATGGAAACTGGATTTTAATAAGATGATATAATTTGGATAGACAAAATAATTGTGGATCTAAATAAAATAATTGTAAGGACCAGCTTCATTTAAAAATAGGCGAAAAAGTCGTATATAACAATCTAGCCCCATAGCTCAAAGTAGCCCCACCTCCCTCCCTCTACTCCATAATCCTGTTATTGTTTTCTCATCAATATTTTTTTTGTCCAAAATATATATTTTATTACATTTTTATTTTAGGCATAGCTACTGTAGGGGAGACTGGGGCAAAACTTCTTTCACGAGCTCTGAGAAAACTTAAACGTTTTATAATGAGCATATACTTATAGGAAATTTACTGCTCTACAACATTGCAGAAGACTATTTTCCTCTATCTCGAAAGAAATGTGATTTTTGAATCATTTTCTTAAAGTCAATTTTGTAGAGAATCTCAAAATTGCTGGGGCAAATTTTGACAGTCTTCGGATAATTTGTGACGTTTTACTCTCGAAAACGTTAAAAATATCAAATAGTCATATTTTTATAGGAAATTTGTTCCTCTACAACTTTCTCAAAGATAATTTTTTTCTATCTTAACGAGAAATGTGCTTAAATTGAACTAATGAGTATTGATATTTTCTGTAAGACAAATATTCCAAAAATAGGGCTCAAAATTTAATTATTTTTTATTTTACATAATCCTTCCTCGAATCCCTCGAAACTTTGTAGGTTTAAGAAGGTTCATGAAGGCTATCTATAATAAAAATTTCAAGCCTCAGTCTCTTTTATTTTAGAAAATAGTGAATATTGAAATTTTCGTTTTGACAAATTTTGCCCCAGTCTCCCCTACTCTGAAAACAATACTCAATTTTTTGTTAAAATTTTGTCAAAGTGTATTCTTTCATATAAAACACTAAGGATTTTTTTCATAAATTGTGACTAACATCCTTTGACAAAAGTTTTACAAAAAGCATTTAGTAACTTTACAAATTCCCTTTTTTCAACGCAGTAAAGTAAATCGACCAAAACCAGTAGGAAGACCGGGGCAGAATTAGCCAACAAACGAAATTTATCATTGCTTATAATTTGTAGAAAAATGTTTGTATCAGGATAATAAATATGAAAGAATCTGTTTACTTAGAATAAGTAACTTCCACATTTTTTCTTTTAAGGAAAACTATAACATTCCACTGTTTAATTCTATCTGTGGCTAGTTCTGCCCCGGTTTCCTCTGCCTTGTAAATAGAGCTATTAAACCCCTCGAAACCAACACCACCATAAGAAAGTGTAATGCAATCTCTGAATTTACAAAAATAAGCTGATTAAATGATAGCTTATTTGTTCAACTATCTTTAACAAAATAAGTATTATTTTATAAATGCACTTATCTTACGCCACAAATCACCAAAACAGAAAACGTTTAATTATAGGGGGAGACAGGGCTATTTTGAACTCTAGGACTACAATAATTATATGATTTTTTCGCATATTTCTAAAGGAAGATGGGCCTTACACTTATTTTATTTGGTTCCACAATTATTTTGCAGAGCTAAATTACGTTATGTTGAAGCCTAGTTTCTTTTAAAAATATTCTTTACAAAATCGTATATCAATATGGTCCCACTGCTCGAAGTAGCCCCGCCTCCCCCTTCCCATAAGCAATAAGCATATCTTACCGAATTATCTTTAACTTTAGCTTTATCTCTGCAAATATTTACAAAATCTAACTGCATGTAGTTATCATTAATAATTATAATGCAATCATGTGGAGACTTTCTCTCCCAGATAAATAAGTGTACGGGAATTTTCCATTTTATATGGAAAATGAATAAGTCATCTTCACAAATTTTAACCATTGCAGTGAAAAGCAATGCGCCCAAATGCGCAATAAGATAAAAAGACAATACAGTAAATAATAGCTGAAAATTTTACTTAAAATTCCTCTCAAATAATTAGTTTTCAATTTTTCCCTAATTTTGTTTTGAATAATTTTTAGGATGAGCTTGAGAAATTCACCAGCTCGAGATGATTGATTACAACCACGACACTCTAACCGAAATGATGACAGATTTTAGAGTAAAAGCAAAAGAAAAACCTCACTTTCTGCTGAGTTTATGAAATTTTCCGCGGAATTTTCTTTCATCAATTCAATTTTCAGGCTGAAGATAAATTATTTGTGTCATATTGTGTTAACAAAAGTACCGGACACAATCACTAGGGATTGGAGAGATGAAGAAATTACCATAATTACAGAAAAACACGCCACTGACCATTTGGCAAAAAAGGCATCCTCCTGTATAGGAGAGATAGAGAATAAGAGTGGCTCAATATTCATTTTATGTTAGCAAATTGTGACACTCTGGCAACATGAAAAATTCATTGAAATGATTTTTACTTGCAGGTCGAAAAGTGCCAGATATTGAGGGGGTTTTAAGTACCATCAGACGCGCTTGGAACACTCCTAGTGAAGGACGTGGATCGATTTGTAGGTGAGTGATTCATTCAAATAGGATTTTAATGGAATTATCTCATGTTGAAGGAATCTTTTGCAATTGTCAATGGTTTCCTCAATGAAATTTCTTATCATTTTCCTAATTGATATTGCTTCCTTTACGATAGAAGAGAGCAAGCAAAAAATAAGAGACTCAATTTTTTTCCAAAAAATATCCTTTTCATCCGGAATATTCTCTTTTATGAACAATTTCCACCGAAAGGAAATTTTAGTGTGTTATATCAAAAACTAAAATAGCATCAGGGATTTTCACAAATTGCTATAACATTCGTAATCCTTTCCATTACACCCCCCCCCAACCATCCCTATGCCATCCCGTGGAAAACTTTTCGAGAGGGAAGGAAGTTCCCTCAGAGCATGAAATTTCAATTCACTCGCGCGAGGGTGCAAAAGTGTTCAATTGGAGTTGATGGATTCATCACTATGCCATTAAATGAAATAAAATTGATTCCGGCCTTGATTCCGGATGCCACAAGATTATCATTCAATTAATTTCACTGCCACGGAATTGGAAATTTAAGGTTCCATCCTCCAGATTTTGCTTTTAAAAACTTAACAGCAGTATGGGAGCAATTAATAAATTTAATTTTTTAAGTACTTATATGCTTTTACTCTGCACTTTGCTGATATTGGTCAAATTAATAGCGTACACAGAAGAAATTTAGTGTTATAAAGTTGATAATTCTTGGAAATTAACCCTTTAAGGACGATTGGAACACCGGTGTCCCATAAAGAAAATAATTTTCCCTGACTACCCAATGTTATTTTTTTCTTATGTCTGTACATAATTGTAAAGTAGAAGGTTAAGGATTTTTTGCAAGTCAAATATTGAAGCTCAAAAATGGCGAATTTTTAAATTTTCAAATTCATAATTGATTTTATTTATTTTTATACTTCCAATTTTTTTTAAACAAAACCCTTTTGGCAATAAAAACTACGATACTCACACGTAATATTTTTTCATTAAAGCGAAAAATATTATTCATTGGTATTTTCAGAAAAATTACTTAAATTTTTGGGCTATTTTTGTCCCTATCTTTCATAGAAGCACAAAATACACCGAATCAGATACTGTTGGACTTTCCAAGGTTAGATGTAAAACTTATCATTGATTATGTTTCTCAGTTTATTTTAATTGTTGATTTTCAGTCCGTAAAAAGTGTCTCGTCGTTAAAGGGTTAAAGATCAAAATCTTGGTGAATTAATTATGAGACTTCATATTTTTGCCTGGTCTTTGCATAGCAGATCCATACGTAATTTCTTGATTTGCAGATTACCTCATATAAACAAGATAAGATAAATTCTGAAATCAATGGATAATCAAGAAAACGCTTCCCAATTTTTGAATATTTTATTTAAAAAATTATTATGATTATGTCGCCGTTTAACATTAACGATGTTCGAATCCGAATCACATTCAGTGAGCTTTACCGCGACTTTACAACACACATCCTTGAACTGGTATCCTCACATAAAGCAAGAAAAACAGGGAATGTCAGAATTAGGGGAAGGTGGGGTAATATCAGGAAGAGCCAGCTGATAAGTGAGCTGAAATTTTCATGTCCCAAGAGCTCCAGTTTTGCTCATTAAAACTATTATCTTTAGTTTAGGTTCTGCAATTCATTTTATTAAACTGGATGAAAATCAGTTTTGAATAAAATTTCATAGTTAAGATTCTTTACAAAATCATTTTCTAGTGTTTAATAATATTAATAATATTGTCTAGCGCTGAATGAAATCTAATATTTTGTTTTAAAACCTGGAAGTACGTGAGGGTTAGGACTTAGGAATGTCCAATAATTTCCAATGTTCAAAATTTAAAATAACTCAGAAGATTCATTAAGGAAGTTTAGCATGTAATTTTCCTCAAAAACGTATAATAAATATTAAAAAAGTAAGATTTTTAAAGAAAATTAACTTTTTTTTTTAAGAATTATCAGAATTATAGAATACAAAATGATTACTATAGAGGAGAAGAAGCTCATCTTTCGAACATCGTCAGTATTTAAATATTGATTTTTTAAGTAAAAATTCTATTTATTAATAAAATAAATTAATATAAAATTAATAATAAAGAAAATACTTATTAGAATAGATATTTTCCTTTAGGAATAAAGAAAAAAAGGCAATATTCAAAGGCTCGCCACTCTTCCCTATATTTGATTTTTTTTCCTTATTTTATTGGATGATACATTGACAAAAAATTTGTAGGTTTACTTCAATAAAACCGGATTTATAAAAGTTAAAATATAACGAATTTAACAACAGCATACCTCCGAGTCTGTGTAACCGATTTTGATAATCTGGAGCACAAATTAAAAGTATCCACTGATAAAAATGAAAGGATCACCGAGGATCCTTTGAAAGTATCCCTGTTTTGACACTTATTTATCTCCGGAATAAATGATTAAAAACAATGAAAAAGTCATCTTTGGTATTCGCTCAGGCGAGGGACATATGATATGAGGAATAAGTTTACGATTAAACGTAATCTGACGTGATAAATGTGCATATAAAATTTGAAGAGACACTAGTGATCCTTTAAAAAGATCAAATACGATCCATCCTTTTGAAAAGGATCAAATATGATCCAATTTGATCCTTTCGTTTTTACAAGTGTCACAAAATTATTATCTTTCTAGAACGTAAAAACCAATCTTCATAACACAAAATCTGAAATACGAGTATCTTGATTCTCGAAATGATTCTCAATCGCAAGACTTATTTTTGGTAATACCGGTACCCCAGTCACCCTAAAGGAGTTAAAATTGTGAAAAACTAGGATTTTATATTTATGTATACTCATGACTTGTTTGTAATTGCGTAACTGTTATATTTGTAATCTATTATTTTTTGCTGGACATTAATGATCTTAACTAAAATGTAATTTTAGTTTTTTTTTAACTATACTCAAACTGTAATGTTTTACTTACACCTAAGCAAGTATTCTATGCCGTATTATTTTTAATCGTAATGAAATTACGAATAGTAAATGCAAATTTTCAGTAGTAAAAAAGTTTAGGAGAGACCGGGGCAGATTAGCTAGCAAATGAAATTTTTCATTGTATATAATTTGTAAAAAAAAGGTTTGTATCAGGCTGATAACTATTTCACTGAATAGTTAGGGAAATATATATTCAGAATATAGAGTGGTTTTCTCAATATTCCTTCGAAGGCAGGCTATAACATCCCACTGTATAATACCATCCGTGGCTAAATCTTCCCCGGTCCCACCTAATAGTGTAAAAGGCTATTATTTACACTATTGGAATTTTTTGATCTCCAATTGGATAAGTGATTCTTTTCGTAACAAACTTGTAACATTATTGTGAAAACTTTTGAAGTCAAAAAACCTTTTGTGAATTTCATAGGACTTTATTGTAAAAGTATATAGGGGAAACTGGGGCACCACCAAACACGGGGTAGCACCAAACACTAATTTTTATTTCTTAACTACTTGGACTATCTCAACCATTTCTTCAGTAGACAAGCATCCTTATAGTGCCTATAAATTCCTATAGGTCTTGTCCTTAGAAGTCGGATATCTGATTAAAAAATGGCAGTGTTTGGCGCTACCCTTTTTGGTGGTGCCCCAGTTTCCCCTAATTGCGTAATTTACACTATGAAAGTCGCAAGTTTGTGTCTATTCTCGTAGTCGAAAAATTAACTAATCGATTTGACTGCTCAGAAAGATGATTTTGAAGGATGAAAGATGATTTTTTAAAGTGGGAGTGGGGCACCTTTGAAATTGTTTTTTTATCCTATTTAAAAAACAATAAAGGCTTATCAATATAATTTAACTTCGCAATTGGTTTATGAACCCAAATTGTATCACAGTAACGTCCAATTCTATTCAAAATTAGGAGAAAAAGGCCTAATTTCAAAGGTGCCCCACTTTTCCTTACGTTTCTTTTACTGAAAGCTATTAATCAAATTCCAAGACGAAAATGATGGAATTTATGGAAAGTTCCTTTACTGATTGTATATTTTGCAATCATTTTATTACTGCCACAATATAAAGGTGCTCCACTTCTCCCTACCTACATTTTCTATTTTTATTTAACACATCTTCAAAATCAAGTAGTAAAGAAAATTTTTGTTATGGTTAAAATAAAACGATTATGATTATCAATATTATGAAATTGTGGTTTAGAAATTTGCAAGTGTAAAACAAATATCTTAAATATTTAACACATTTTAAATAACTTTTCTTTCAGTAAAATATTTTCCTTTGATTAATTTTATTCTATATCTTAATATTGAAGAAAATCTTCAGGTTCAATTTTAGTAAACGAAATATATTACTATAATTTTGTGGTTCTTTGAAATTATATTGCGAGACAGCCATAAGTCATGCCACCACCTTAAACTACCATTTTCGATGGTTCATTCTTAACATCAAACTTTCCTATAGTTTTTCTTAAAATATTTTTTTCCTTGGAAAAAGCATAAATTCATGCCATGTCTGGTAAAAGTACACATTAGCATCATAGACTAATTAGTAAATAGTAAATATTTTGCTTGATTTTAGTTGAATAGTTTACTGTGAAATTCGTGATGAGCTATTTTTAACGTGTCTCATATAATCAATGAAGAGTGAAATTTGTGGAAAATATTTGTGATGTCACCTCAAAACACTGATAAATGGCTCACGCTTGCAATTTTCCTGAGTGATATGCCCAAAAAAATATCGCACGGAGCCTCCCATCACTTTCTATTTGTGATTTTTCTTTTTCCAAGATGAAATTTAAGTGAAAATTTGGGAAGTAACAGACGTAAATTGGCGAATCCGGTGACGGGACTTATCAATCTTGACGATTTATTTCCACCTGACTTGAAGATGCTCCCTTGAGATCATCGAAATTCCCATATATGCTCACTTTTCGTGAGCTCCTCTTCCTTCTACCACTTGAGTGTCTTTATTTTTCTCCCCTACCGCCCAAATTGACAGAGACACGCTCAGGCATTGAGACTGAAATTGACGAAGGACACAGCGCACAAAAGGTATATCTTCTTCCGTTAATTCCTTTAATGGCGCCTTCCCGACCCACGCACATTCGCCGAGAGGAAGACAACAAAAAAAAAGAAAAAGTCACGTGAGATATTTATTGAATAAGTCAAAAAGCAAATATTTGCTTTAAAACACTTCTAAAGTTGAATTTTCTCGTGGCAAAAGACAAGGAGTCCCATATAGCGTGTTCAACTGACGTAAGATTGTTTACCCTTAATTCGAGAATTCTCTTAATCTCAGACAGATGCATGAGATATTTATTATTCACTTTATCTCTTAAAAGACTTTTCAGGTGAGACAGAGGTATTTTTGCACATATTTTATGGTATTTTCCAGAAATAGTACTATATTTGCAAATTCGTGCATGGAAACACAATTCTTCAACCTCGACTTTGAAGTTCAACTACCTGAAAGTGTCTCAAGCAGCGAAACTTTTTCTTCCTTTCTAATTCTTTTTGATAATTATTTCTAAAACATTCTCGATAAGCACCACAAAAGTTTAAAAGTTTATTTACATTTTCGGGAAAAAATGTATGAAAAGAAAATTTATTGATAAGCCTAGAGTAACTTATTTTAATTGAGATTCTGAATGTGAGCTAACGTGTAATGACTGCAAATTCGATTTGGAACTGAATTTGGGGGCGTAATGCGGGAAATATATATCAATAAGAATAAATTTAATTTTCGGGTATAAACCAAAATGTCTTGGATTTTAATAGACTTAGGGCCTTGACAGACCTGAGGATTAGCCGAGAGATGGCTTAGCGTAATTATATTAGAAATGGTCAAACTACATTTCCATCATTTTCCATTAAGTCGTCTCTCGGCTTAAGTCGTAAGTGTGTTTAGGGCATTACTGACTGACAGAAAAATGGGTAAAATGTAAGCCTAAATGTGCCCTATAATTTTCAAAGGAACCTTATGGAAATAGTTAGCATTGGTAGAGGAGACCGGCTGGAATAAGACAGTGGGATGTTATAATTTTGCTTAGAAAGAATATTGAGTAAACTATTATTTATTCAGAGTCATTAAATCTCTTTCTATTCACTGAAATATTTATCGGTCTGTTTCAAATAACTATTACAAATTAAATGCAAAGAAAAATTTCATTTTGTGGCTATTCTGCCCTGGTCTCCCCTATATTTCTAATTCAGTAAAATAAACACGATACAAATTTATCTAATCTAATTTAATACTAATATTTTCACAGAGTTCATTTAGCATAATTTCATAATTTTTCAATTCTTGACTAATATTCGGGAAGATTTAAGATCCCAGATATCCCGGATTCCCGAAAACCCCGGAACCATGAAATTATAGGGGCTTGAAATTTCCGGGCAGATTAACTGAGATTTCAGGATCGCAATATTTAAGACTTTCGGGATCCCGGGGTTCTGGTTTATTTATTAATCCTCATACCAAAAAATATCAGGATCCAAAAATTTCAAGATCCCGGCAAGCCAAAAAAACATTTTTTTTTTAGTTCACCGGTGCCCGTGGCCCCTCGTCCTGAAAGGGTTAAATCAAAATGTAAATCAAATTGTAAGAAATTGTTAATTTAGGCATCGAATAAATGTTTTAAATTTACAAACTTGTGAAAGAGCTTTACCAATACATTTGCTCTGGAGGTTAATTAGCGTTAAGCCGGCCATGGACACAATTCATTTACATTATCAGTTCCTTGTGTTCCGTCTGATGGTGAAGAATAAAAAAAAGTCCAGTATCTATATCTGTACCAGCGAACATTTATTCACATGTTCACTGAAATATTTGTTTAAGTTTAATCCAAGTAGGGGAGACTGGGGCAAATTTGTCAAAACGAAAATTTCAATATTCACTATTTTCTAAAATAAAAGAGACTGAGGCTTGAAATTTTTATTATAGATAGCCTTCATGAACCTTCTTAAACTTACAATGTTTTAAGGGATTCGAGGAAGAATTGTAAAATAAAAAATAATGGAATTTTGAGCCCTATTTTTGGAATATTTGCCTTACTGAAAATATCAATACTGATTAGCTCAATTTAAGCACTTTCTCGTTAAGATAGAGAAAAATTATCTTCGACAAAGTTGTACAGGAATAAATTTCCTATAAAAATTTGTCTATTTGATATTTTTACCGTTTGCGAGAGTAAAACATCACAAATTATCCGAAGACTGGCAAAATTTGCCCCAGCAATTTTGAGAATCTAAAATTGACTTTTAGAAAATGATTCGAAAATCACATTTCTTTCGAGATAGAGGAAAATAGTGTTCTGCAATGTTGTAGAGCAGTAAATTTCCTATAAGAATATGCTCATTATAAAACCTTTAAGTTTTCTCAGAGCTCGTGAAAGAATTAAATATGCATTTTGACAAACTTTGCCCCAGTCTCCCCTACTTGCTGATATTTTACTGGTTATTCTAAGTCCGATTTTTCTTATCAGGCTTTTGTTATAAAATTAATTAATATGATTTTCAATTATTACTAGAACCAGTATTAGAAGGAAAATCCGAACCGATTAAGTTACACTAAAACCGAAAATGTATGTTGGTATTCCGTTGTTGTATATGGTCCCCAAAAAAATATTTAATCCAAAATTCTACACTGAGAAAAATACGAAAAAGTTAAAATAACATTCTGGAAATGCTTATTTTACCCTGTAATATTGATCCGAAATTGGTGTAAATATTATGCTTTTTAGGTGTATTAGAGGTTAAAGTTACCCTTCTTCATGTTAATTTTACACTTAAAAAGGTGTAAAATTAACATTAAAAAATGTTGATATATTTTTACACCTAAAAAGTGTTAAAGTTATGAGGAAAAAAAGTTAATCGCACCCCCGTTTTTTTCTCAGTGTACGATTCTAGTAATGATAACGCGATATTCCGTGATTCCCAATTATTCCATTTGTAATTCTGTTAATTTTTGTGTTCAGATTTGCGTACCGTAAATACGGGTGACTATCCTCTGCGGATGACTTCGTAAGTTTTTTTTTTTAATTTCTTTTATGATGATCTTTACTGATCAGACAAAGTAGATCGGATCGGTAAAGACCATCCTTAAGTTCCAAAAATAAAGAAAAGCTTACGAACAGCGGGATGTCAAAATCACCCACATTTACAACATTATGGCAACACTTTACCGATTCTTTCACTCCATTTGTTTATATCGGTTTCTTTATAATTGATTCCATTTGAGATAAGTAACAAAATCTTTCAAGTGATTCCATGGATTCTATGGGTTATTACACTGACAAAAAAAAGAGGGTGCGATTAACTTTTTTTTCCTCAGAACTTTAACAATTTTTAGGTGTAAAAATATATCAACATTTTTTAATGTTAATTTTACACCTTTTTAAGTGTAAAATTAACATGAAAAAGAATAACTTTAACCCATAATACACCTAAAAAGGGTAATATTTACACCGATTTCGGATATATATGGCAGGGTAAAATTAACATTTCTGGAATATTATTTTAAGTTTTTCGGATTTCTCTCAGTCAGTGATGGGTTATTACACTGACAAAAAAAGAGGGTGCGATTGACTTTTTTTCCTCAGAACTTTAACAATTTTTAGGTGTAAAAATATATCAACATTTTTTAATGTGAATTTTACACATTTTTAAGGGTAAAATTAACAAGATAAAGGGTAATTTTAACCCCTAATACACCTGAAATGGGTAATATATACATCGATTTTGGTTCAATTCTGTAGGGTAAAATTAACATTTCCGGAATGTTATTTTAACTTTTTCGGATTTCTCTCTCAGTGTAGAATAATTCCTTTGCCCTACAGTGAACTTTTAATGTAAGAAAGTTTTTTCTACCTCTCTTGGTCCCCATCTCTTTCCACTCGGTTCTGCTTAAGACCCCTTTGAGGTACTACTTTCATTCTATTCAGTTTGCTATCTATCCTCCCACCCTCACAAATCTCAGTGTCAGCAACACGTGTCTTTTGGCCAAGCTGACATTCTTTCCTATAGGGTAAGTGTGCCAAATTTCGGCATAGTTGCATGGAAGCGCCAAAGTCTCATGTTTGAAATGTAATATAATTAATAGAAATTGATTTTTTTCATTCCTTCTACTTAAGGAGTGATGCTTAGAACCTTGTAGACAGTTTATCGTCTTTATTTACTTTAAAATCATTCTTAATACATTTTAAAATGAATAAAAATATAGACATAGTTTTGGTGCCCTATTTCGGCCACCTTCATTCTCATAGTTCCTTGACCTTCGGGAATTCTTCAAATGTCCTTTTCACATCATCTCGTTTGTCGAAGCTACATTTTTTGTTATTCTTTTGCGTTGTATAATCTCTGCAAAAACTAAAAATTCATGAAAATTCGAGGAACAAAAAAGGTGGCCGGAATTGCAAGCTGGCTGGAATTTGGCACACTTACCCTGTGTGTGTTCTGCAAAACTGATACAAATTTATGGCATATACGATTTATGAATCAGTGATTTCCGCAGTTTACCTAATGAGATCGGTTTGATAAGTCGGTGGCAGCCGCAACCAAGCTTTAATTGAGGGAAATACAATTAATCAGCTCACTATTAATAATTTATACTGTAGTAGATTAGAGAATATTTTCGTAAAAATGGACAGTAAATATGATCAGATGATCAAGATAATTTGATGATTAAGAAATTAGGAATCATCTTGGCATTGTTAGTTTGATTTAAAAGAACATCTGTTTTCTTTTTAATTTTAAACTGGCCTGGCCAAAATGGAATTTTTAGTGACCAAACTGTTTATCTACTGACCAAAACCGTTTCGAATTTTATATTTGCAACTCTTGGGAAATTGTAGAAAATTTCACACACCCTTGCCTGTTATTGAGTTCTAAAGTGAGGTAGAAAATATTGATTGTTTCTATTTCTTCTTCATCGATTGGTCATGTGCTCTACAATTTGCACAATTACCAAGAAAAAAAATATTGGCTGAGAGAGAGGGAGATGTGCAGCCGGTGTGTGATTGTCCAGTGAAGGATGGACGTGATAATAGGTGCCTGAGTGGAGTTAACAGATGATTATGGACGCTAATCACTCTCCGATCGACATCATCACTCTGCAAATTGTCTTTGAGTGTATTTTCATTAGTAAATCTCCACGATGAGATTGCTTCAAATGTTCGTATAAATCCCCAACCTACGTCAGTTGATCTTAAGATTTCAAACAGTGAACACGTATTTCGCCAATTATTATACCCCACATAAAGCTATTTGTTTCGAAGAAGTGTTCTTGTGGCATAAGAGGAAAATTACCCGAAAAATTTTGCTACCAAAATAACCGTTACAATTGACGCAATTTGCAGATTATATTCATTTTGATAACACATCAGTGAGTGTATATGTCTAAAAATTTGTTTAAAGTCATCATCAGACACTCTCTATTGGGGACACAATGAAAAAAATTCAAGTGACTCTATTTGACCAAATGAACATCTCATGTTCTCTTTTCTGGAACAATAATACCACAAGCAAACACCTCACCGAGTATTTTTACGAAAATGTAAGTTTTCCTTCTACGAAAATTAGCACATTTTCCTCGAATTCTTCCACTCGGAAGCTCGCCTCATTTTATTTTACTGGCTACTTGGAAACTTTTCCGCACCTCTTAAGATTTCAGGTGTAAAAATACGTTATCAAACTTAAACATTCTCTCACAAATAAAAAATAACTAATATTTATTCTTGTATAACCTGCTGTTTAAATTCTGAATGTAAAGTGTGAAGAAATGAGAGAAAAAAACCGCCAGACTATTGCATGTTTCTAGTAATTATTCCTTTAATAGGATTAATAAAAGGAACTCCCTATTTACATTCCATTTTCCAAATATTTTCCATTATGATTTGAAATTGTTCATGTAAGGAAAAATACCTCTTTTGTCTTTTATTTATTTAGACACTCTTCATGGAAAAATTTAAAGATTGTAAAGTGAACATTTTTAACTGTAATGAAAATTCGATAAGTCATTTCAAACACTTAAGACTTGTATTCAGTTGTAATTGATAAAAGAAACATATAAGTTCGCATGTGAACCTTCTATCCCGTAGGTTATTTTATTTTCTTTGTGGTTTGAAGTTTAATACTCTAAATTGAAAATTTATGAAGAAAAATAAAACATTTTAAGGCTTGAATGAAAAGAAATGAGGTGGATTCTACACTTTATGGTTTTTTTCTTTAATAGAATTGTTGCGTTTTTAAGTCAAATCGGAAATAATTTACTAAAATTAATCTTAGATTTTCGCGAGAATATAGTTGGATAAAGCCTCTTATTGCTACACTAAGAAAAAACCTAAAAAGTTAAAACAACTCTCTAGCAGAGTTGAATTAACTCTGCGAATATCAATGTAATTGTTACTCTCTTTCGTTGTTAATTTTAGTAAATAGAGTTGAAACAACTCTTCGTGCGAGTTGAATTAATTCCTCGAATATCGATGTAATTATTACTGTTTTTCGATGTAAAAATTTCATCTCGACTGAAGTATATGCTAAAGTGTTTTCGTTTTAAGAATATACTTCAGTCAAGAAGATTTTCCTTCGTCACACGAAAATCTTCTTGACTGAAGTATAATCTGGAAACGAAAACACTTAAGCATATACTTCAGTCAAGATGAAATTTTACATATGGAACATCAACTAGAAATATGCCTTACAGTGTTTCATGAAGATATGTGCGTGCATCATATGTGATATTTCGCATGGAACATATGGAACTTGAGGTCAACTTGGAACATAGGGAACTTGAGGTCAATAAAATATTAATAAACAAAATGATAAAATAAAGACAAAACATACAATTGCAAAATTAATTCATTTTGGGATTTGAAAGAGTTATCTAAAAAATGATTTTTTTAACTCTTGAAACGAGTTATTTTAGCTCTTAAAACGAGTTATTTTCAGTCTTAAAAAGAGTTATTTACACTCTTTTGTCATGTAAATTTTAGGAAAAAAAAGTTAGAACAACTCTTCCGAATATTACACCTAAATAGAAGTAAAATCAACTTCTAAAATATAGTTAATCGAAAATCACAACGAAAAAGAGTTAATTCAACATCGATTCGAGTAAGTTTTACTCGATTATTTTTCTGAGTGTATTAAATTTACTATCACATTTTAAAAGAATACAATCATTATTACCAAAATAGTACTCATTTAATTTTTGCTGGGATTTTTTTTAAGTTTGTTCTACTTACTTATGACTTACTTACTTATCTGATTCCAAAACTGATCATCATTTTTGACCGTTTTTGAAGATTTTTTTCTTAAATTGTTTTAAAAATAGTTTTTCAACAATATTTCAAAATCCGCCAGAACCCTATGGATATGAACCATTTTTAACAAAATCTTAGAATAAACTGACTCAATAAAATGATGCACCTTAAAATCGTTCTACAATTTCTCAAGATTATAGCATTTGGAAATTTATATTTTGAAAAGTGATATCTTTTAACAGAGTGGTTTATTTCACTCCCATGAATTTTAGAAAAAAACCGGTCTTAAAGTACTTTTTTAATTGTTAATTTGGAACTCCATCAATTTTGATTTATTTCTAATTTCTAATATATATTAGTCGTCGCGCGCCTATACAACCTCAATAATAATAATATATATTAGACTGTACCAGCTTTTTAATAAACCGATTTTAAACAAAAACTGTAAATGTTGGATGTAAATTTCATAAAGTTCACATTTATTTTAAATTGCTTAAACACTTTTCTTTTAAATTACAAGGCAAGATTCCAAAATTTATATTTCTAAATTTCTAAAAATTTGAAAAAAGACCTTATCTATGATCAAATATCTTAAAAACATTAATTTTCTTGCCTTGAAGTTAAATAGAAATATATTCATGAATTATTTTATTATTCCTTTCTAAAAATATTCGTCTCTGTTTATTTTGGTTACAAACTGTATGAAATTAAGTAACACGATTCCTAAACATTATCTAATCTAATTGATTATTTAAAAAAAATATTATTTTATCTTATATCATGAGAAAAAGTTATGGTAAAGCGTCCCAACTTTGAAGAGTGCTAGAACTCACAAGAAAGAGATCTCTCCGCGTATTACGAGTATTTTTTTGCATGGTTTTGAGTGCATTCATTCTGCGTTACTAGCGATTAAATTGATTCACAAATTAAAAAAAAAGTTACTCTTGAATTAAATAAGTGCTTAATAAAAGCACATTTTAGAATATTTTAGCATGAATAGCAAGCATACGGACAAATAAAAATGTAAATTCGAGAGAGGTATATCATTTACGGGTATTTTATCGATTAATTTCCGATTAAGCCCAACGCAACCTGGTCAAGATCTTTCAAGAAAATCAAAATTTAAGCATATCGGTTAAAAAGAAACTCTCTGTGGTATAAAACTTGATCTTCAAAAATTCAGTATCGACATGTTTTCGGACATAAATGGACAAATAATATTCATCTTGACTATTTCAAAACCGTGTTCGAAAATGAAAAAAGTCTAAGAACCGCTTTCGAAATAAACAGAAAGCATAATTTTGGAGGGATAGGAGGGTATAGTAGGACAAAAGAAAAAAATACTGTCATAAATGATATTGACTTATGGGGGGGGGTTACCGAAAATCGGAAGTCGATATCTCTTACCGTTTGGCCTCTAACCGGGTTACAAGTTGAAACAAAAGTAGACTATAATAATAAATAGGTGTTAATTCATTATATTTTTGCTGTATCCATCAGCAAAACTGTGCTGACCGGTCAGCAGTCGCTGAATAAAAAGTGCTAACCAAATTTATGGAAATGGCTCTCTAATTCGGAATTGATAATCTTAAAATTTGACACAAAATATTTAACTTAGTAAATCATAAGGTTTTCTTTATCTCAATATTAAGGAGTTGGTTAGTGAAAATTAAACTCATCCACTAAAAAATAAAATTTGGCCAGTAAAATATTTAAGTAAAGAACCAATATTATTTTTTCTTTGCCTAAATTTGCATGAAAATTTCACTGCTCTTAAAGTTCTAAATTGAGAACAGGATAAATATTCGATTTTTTTTTAAGGACAAAAAATGAATTGCATCATCTCTCCCTATATCTACATTTCGTAATACGGAATTTTTATTAAGTCTGGCTTATTTCGAATTTCATTGGGAAAAATTGCCTTTGTGAAAAGAGAAGTAATTTGCATAAATCATTCTCACTTTCATTAACATATAACCGATTTTTAAAACGGAAATCCACTCCGAGATATGAAATTGAACTTGAAGAGATCTGTTTAATATCAATTTAGGATTTAACACTCCAATTTCTATGCCAAAGCGTGGGGAGTGATTGCGGTTTAAATTGTGGGAGCACAATTTTGATTTACTGACCATTTTATTCAATGCTCCAATGATGACATTCACTTGTGTGATAGCCTCAGGATGAATTTCATGAATAGTGATGTGATTTTTCTGAATTGAGGTGAGGAATTGGAATTTACATCCAATTTTGGGCCATTTTTTTCCCCAGACTGAACTTCTATTTGCTGATGGACAATTTTATTATTCGTCTATTGATTGTTTCTACTACGTTTATTTCAGTTTTTTTGTCAGCTCTTGCTATAAAGATAATGAAACTTTTATAATTGCCAATATGATGGTGTTACGGAGAACTGAGCAAAAGTATTTTTTTTTTGTATGTCCAAATTAAATTTTCCGTCTCAGTATTTTTTTCCTATTGTCTCTTTTGCAGTGGATTTCGTGACGAAACTTCTGCAGCATCCGATTGGGATCTGGTCACAGTATCGAGTGATTTTCATTGTTGTCGGCATCAGTATCACACCATGGGTTCTGGCACTTTTGCAGTCACCACAAATGGTGGAGGTTTACTCAGACGACGATATTCCGTACCCGAGATTATCATGAGAAAGTGAGTATTTGCCAAAGTGGATATTTTTGGGGGTGGCCAAGGGCAGCAAATACGAATCAATAGCTGATGGATTTTCCCGGGTGATTGCAAAATCCAATCAGGGTGGTTTTTGCTCGCTTACATGGATTTCAAGAGTTCCGCTCTGTTTGCTCAACGCACCACTTTTTTTTTTGGATTTGACCAGGCTCAAATTTGTGCCACAGAAAAGAGAGAGTTTATGAAATAATTTTCTCCATATCCATGGGGTGGATCAGTGTGGGTACCTTTTTCCATAACATCAAATCGATATAGTGGTCACTACACAAAGGAGCAAAGAACTCTAAAGTCACTCACCCTTCGCACCGGTTCTTATATAGCGTCTTTTCCGGTGTAACATACTCCTCTACATACCAACACAAAATGACCATTTGCCTCCTCCATCGTAATATTCAAATTCAACTTCATAGCTTTAGTATTGCCTCTCTTTTGACCCTTTTCTCCACACCTATAAATCTTTCTCCTCATCCTTATGAACAGTTCTATGATTAACCTTCGCGTGAATTATTATTGCAAAGCCCAAAATGAGGTGTTTGAATAATAAAGGATGAAAATTTCTCATTTGTCATATTAATATTCGATTTTATAATATTTAAACTTATTAGAATTTTAATTTATTTTAAAGGTCTTGAACTCCAAAACCGGTTTCTAATGAACCTCTAATGAATGAAACGGAAACGCATTGTGTGATTCCTTTCAGACTCGTCATCTATAAATGACAATGACCTTGTGTCATTCTTTCTAACAATTTTTGCAAAGTCAAACTATTAACAAGTTTATTATAGGTAGAGTATAGGTCTACCGATTAGGACGAGTTTCAAATTGTTGAAAAGATATTTGAATACAGAAGAAAACTCAATCGATTTCTACCACTTGTTAATGGAATTAACTGTCTGAAAATCTGATGTGCTGGACACACTTACGGTTATGACTTAAGCCAAGAGATGGCTTAGGCCCTTGACACACTTACGACTTAAGCCGAGAGACGGTTTAGTGAAAAATAATAATAATGTGGTTTAACTATTATTTCGAATATAATTATGCTAAGCCGTCTCTCAGAGCTAATCCTCAGGTCTGTCAAGACCCTTAACGTAATTATAATCAAAATAATGCTTAGACTAATTTCCCAACAGTTTCTGATAATTCGTTTCTTGGCCTAAGCCCAGAGATGGTTTAGTCAGAAACCGATGGAAATGTAATCTAATCATAATTTTGATTATATTTACGTTAAGCCGTCTCTCGGCTTAAGATGTCAGGGTGTCCAGCACATAAGAGTTAGTCATAGGGCTTATCTTTTCTAATTTCTTATCAAATGAAAATTTTTGGAAAATGTTTGATTTGGGGCTGAATATTGGGGACCAAGCCAATCATTCATTTCATTTGGAAAAAAACACTAAAATTGGTTTATTATTTAATATTTATGGACCTTCGGAAACTGGGCTAAAAAGATTCTAGTCTAAAACCCGTGATAGGGTTTGAATAGACTCATCCTCGAGAATTTTTATCCTGTAAAACTTGGCAATAAAAAATTAGGTAAAGGAAATTCATGCAAAGGACCTCTAATCGATGGGCCTAAGCTAAGCCCTCAATGTATGACAGTTTGGGATAAATCGTTACTGCCTGAGTCTATTTGGAATTGGAATCTAATAGGCTGGACAGACTTACGAGCTGAGAGATGGCTTAATGTAATTACTATCAAAATAATGATTAGATTACATTTCTATCAGTTTCTGATTAAGCCGTCTCTCGGCTTAATCAGAAAAACGGCTCAGTTAGTCGGAAACTGATATAAATTTAGTCAAATATATTTTTTTTATTATAATTATGCTGAAGTATCTCTAGGCTTAAGTCGTAAGTGTGTCGAGGGCATAATACGACTTTAAGACTCGAGATTTACCCCAATTTCCTGATGTCAAAATTTAAAATATTAAGCTATGTTCATGGTTTTTCAAAATATGACCATGAACCATTTGTCCTTAATATTTGATCATAAATAATTTTCTTCCAAAATGCATGACTCATAAGAAATTAGCGAAGTTAGAACATATGCTTAAACCTTAAGTCTGAAGCCCGTTTAAAGCTTACCCCATATGGCTTAACTTCTTTAAATTCCCATCAGTCACAATTTATTGAAAAAGTTTGATTTAGAATTGGGTATTAAGGGTAAATGATCCATTAAAATGATTACAAACGACAATAAAATTGTTTTTTTTTTCTATTTAGGAAAAACTGCAAAAAATTACTTACCCTTATTGTGGATGTTTGAAATAAAACGTACAAAACTTCTTGGAAAATCTTTTAAGGATCCTAAAACTGAAATTCATTCATCTGAGACACGTTTAAATTCTTAATAGGATTTTTAGTTTTTTTTTTATTTTTAGAGGAAAGCGCCCTACCTTTGGACGACTCAAAGTTCAAACAATTCTTTATTTTCAATAATTATTTTTAATGAATTTGACTCATTATGATATTATATTTTAATAGCTAGTCCGATGCTTCAAAATTTCTGAAAAAGCAATCGGTCAAATCGGTTAAATCCATTAGAAACAGAGAAAATATTGAGTTATTCGAAGCTGGAATTGTCCGAAGGTAACACACAATACCTTATCAAAGTACAAAAAAGTTATATCTCCAGTTCTAATTATCCTATGCTAATTATGTTATGCTTAAATGATGTGTAATTTCGTCCAATTCTTCTGAGCATAGTATAAGGTAATTAGAATCGGATATACGGTTTTGTATTTTGGTTAACAAAAAAAAAATTTATATTAATTAAAATATAGACGTGTCTCGGATGAACGAATTTCAGATTTGAGATCCTTGAAGGATCCACTAACAAGTTTTGTTTGTTTTGAACTGTTGTTACAAAATTAAAAATTAAACATAAGTAAAACGTTATTGTCACGTTAGTAATTAAATTATAATAACGTAAAAATTACCTTTTCATTACGTTATTTTTTAGGAAATATTTGAGGGTAAAATAATTTTGTATATTTTTTGTGGAATAGCTATTACAATATATAATGCGTTCGAAGTCAGAGTACGTGCGAAGCCTGAAAGCCTCCCCCTATTCGTACACTGAGAGAAATCCGAAAAATTTAAAATAACATTCCGGAAATGTTAATTTTACCCCGCAGGATTGATCCGAAATCGGTGTAAATATTATGCTTTTTAGGTGTATTAGGGGTTAAAGTTACCCTTTTTCATGTTAATTTTACCCTTAAAAAGGTGTAAAATTAACATTAAAAAATGTTGATATATTTTTACACCTAAAAAAGTGTTAAAGTTATGAGGAAAAAAAGTTAATCGCATCCCCATTTTTTTTCTCAGTGTAGTCTAAATGTATTATTAGACCATTAAATTTGCAAAGAAATAAGTACAGTCCTAAAAGTACAATTCCTTCATAAAAAAAAGCATTAAATTCTGACTTTCTTTTTCATGTTTGGCCACCCTCAATCAGGCATTCGCTATCGCAGCAGAGATCTCTTGAGACGAAAGAGGAATCGAGTGTGGCGTCAACGGCCCCAACTCCCCGCCATTCGCCCTTGATGCGGTCGCCGGCCGAAATGGGTCCGGGTCGTCGTGGGGGTGGTTCCGATTCAAATTTGTCGCGTACCACCATCACCAGTAGCACCGACATGAGAAAATCCACCCTGCTCCGGCGATTTTGGGGTCGTGACGCGAGACGCGAGGTATTCGTGGAGTCACGTTCGGGAAGTTGGTCACCCCCATTGAGACGGTCACAGCGACGACTCCACTTCGATACACACCAGTGTGTAGAGTGCCAGAAGCTGAACGGGACACACAATAGTAGCGGAAGTAGCAGTAGCAGCAGTCAGAGTAGTGTTTTCCTGGCCAGTGGACGAACACCATCTCGGGCATCACCTAAACGACTGAAACTCATGGCTACACCATCAGTTGCTGCCACAGACTCCATGAGGTGTGCATTGGAGAGTGAAATCACAGAGACAAGTAGTCAGATGGCAAGGGATTCACCCACAACCACTGCACTGTCTTCGGAGAGTCCACAGACAAACAATGGTCGGAAGAATGTTCTTATCTACATGACTTCCCTGGAGACACCGACATCCCAAGAGAATAACAATCCCTCAGAAGAATCTTTGCGAATTGAAATTGAGACAACTACGCTCACTTCTGCTACGGGGGATGAGAATATGAATGGGGCACCAACTACCACCACGGTCACACGCACTGAAAGGGTCAATAGACACCATTCTGAGGAGGAGATGGATCGATATATCTCCAAGTTGTTGATTGACAGTCTCAATAATGTGATTGAGGCGTCCACTACTAATGAATTAATCACCAGTGCGGACACTAATGGAAATGCAACCACCAGGGAATCCACTGCAGATGAAAATCTCAATAATCTTGAAGATGGTGAAGTGATGTACAGTGCAATTTCAACAGCAGATATCTCAGATCCTGCTCTTGATGTCTCAGATTCAGGCACAGTTAGTACAACTCCCCATCGACCCCAAGATATTGGACTATCTGCTGAACCTGATGCGGATTCATGCAAAGACAAGGTGCAGGAAACCCCGATTGAGGAAGTTCCCATCTACTTCCCAAGGTATTCGGCTG